>NW_027436850.1:0-138000 GCF_047716275.1 Strix uralensis
GTAGAAAACACTAACACTTGTTCAGAACGAAAAAAAGCACAGAGCCCCAGATTTTATGTTGTCCTGGAGAGCTTGCAGAGCACTGGGGAAAGGCAGGCAGAGAATTCCCTGCTAGCACCTTCTCTGTGCCTGGGAAGCAGAAGTGTTCACATTGCTTCGCAGAATCGCTTTTGTGCAGAAAACACTAACACTTGTTCAGAACGAAAGAAAGCACAGAGACCCAGATTTTATGTTGTCCTGGATAGCTTGCAGAGCACTGGGGAAAGGCAGGCAGAGAACTCCCTGCTAGCACCTTCTCTCTGCGCGGGAATGAGAAGTGTTCACATTGCTTCGCAGAATCGCTTTTGTGCAGAAAACACTAACACTTGTTCAGAACGAAAGAAAGCACAGAGCCCCATATTTGCTGTTGTCCTGGAGAGCTTGCAGAGCACTGGGGAAAGGCAGGCAGAGAATTCCCTGCTAGCACCTTCTCTGTGCCTGGGAAGCAGAAGTGTTCACATTGCTTCGCAGAATCGCTTTTGTGCAGAAAACACTAACACTTGTTCAGAACGAAAGAAAGCACAGAGCCCCAGATTTGCTGTTGTCCTGGAGAGCTTGCAGAGCACTGGGGAAAGGCAGGCAGAGAATTCCCTGCTAGCACCTTCTCTCTGCGCGGGAATGAGAAGTGTTCACATTGCTTCGCAGAATCGCTTTTGTGCAGAAAACACTAACACTTGTTCAGAACGAAAGAAAGCACAGAGCCCCAGATTTGCTGTTGTGCTGGAGAGCTTGCAGAGCACTGGGGAAAGGCAGGCAGAGAATTCCCTGCTAGCACCTTCTCGGTGCCTGGGAAGCAGAAGTGTTCACATTGCTTCGCAGAATCGCTTTTGTGCAGAAAACACTAACACTTGTTCAGAACGAAAGAAAGCACAGAGCCCCAGATTTTATGTTGTCCTGGAGAGCTTGCAGAGCACTGGGGAAAGGCAGGCAGAGAATTCCCTGCTAGCACCTTCTCGGTGCCTGGGAAGCAGAAGTGTTCACATTGCTTCGCAGAATCGCTTTTGTGCAGAAAACACTAACACTTGTTCAGAACGAAAGAAAGCACAGAGACCCAGATTTTATGTTGTCCTGGAGAGCTTGCAGAGCACTGGGGAAAGGCAGGCAGAGAATTCCCTGCTAGCACCTTCTCTGTGCCTGGGAAGCAGAAGTGTTCACATTGCTTCGCAGAATCGCTTTTGTGCAGAAAACACTAACACTTGTTCAGAACGAAAGAAAGCACAGAGCCCCAGATTTTATGTTGTCCTGGAGAGCTTGCAGAGCACTGGGGAAAGGCAGGCAGAGAATTCCCTGCTAGCACCTTCTCTCTGCGCGGGAATGAGAAGTGTTCACATTGCTTCGCAGAATCGCTTTTGTGCAGAAAACACTAACACTTGTTCAGAACGAAAGAAAGCACAGAGCCCCAGATTTGCTGTTGTCCTGGAGAGCTTGCAGAGCACTGGGGAAAGGCAGGCAGAGAATTCCCTGCTAGCACCTTCTCTGTGCCTGGGAAGAAGAAGTGTTCACATTGCTTCGCAGAATCGCTTTTGTGCAGAAAACACTAACACTTGTTCAGAACGAAAGAAAGCACAGAGCCCCATATTTGCTGTTGTCCTGGAGAGCTTGCAGAGCACTGGGGAAAGGCAGGCAGAGAATTCCCTGCTAGCACCTTCTCTGTGCCTGGGAAGCAGAAGTGTTCACATTGCTTCGCAGAATCGCTTTTGTGCAGAAAACACTAACACTTGTTCAGAACGAAAGAAAGCACAGAGCCCCAGATTTGCTGTTGTCCTAGAGAGCTTGCAGAGCACTGGGGAAAGGCAGGCAGAGAATTCCCTGCTAGCACCTTCTCTGTGCCTGGGAAGCAGAAGTGTTCACATTGCTTCGCAGAATCGCTTTTGTGCAGAAAACACTAACACTTGTTGAGAACGAAAGAAAGCACAGAGCCCCAGATTTGCTGTTGTGCTGGAGAGCTTGCAGAGCACTGGGGAAAGGGAGGCAGAGAATTCCCTGCTAGCACCTTCTCGGTGCCTGGGAAGCAGAAGTGTTCACATTGCTTCGCAGAATCGCTTTTGTGCAGAAAACACTAACACTTGTTCAGAACGAAAGAAAGCACAGAGCCCCAGATTTTATGTTGTCCTGGAGAGCTTGCAGAGCACTGGGGAAAGGCAGGCAGAGAATTCCCTGCTAGCACCTTCTCTGTGCGCGGGAAGGCAAAGTGTTCACATTGCTTCGCAGAATCGCTTTTGTGCAGAAAACACTAACACTTGTTCAGAACGAAAGAAAGCACAGAGCCCCAGATTTGCTGTTGTGCTGGAGAGCTTGCAGAGCACTGGGGAAAGGCAGGCAGAGAATTCCCTGCTAGCACCTTCTCGGTGCGCGGGAAGCAGAAGTGTTCACATTGCTTCGCAGAATCGCTTTTGTGCAGAAAACACTAACACTTGTTCAGAACGAAAGAAAGCACAGAGCCCCATATTTGCTGTTGTCCTGTAGAGCTTGCAGAGTACTGGGGAAAGGCAGGCAGAGAATTCCCTGCTAGCACCTTCTCGGTGCCTGGGAAGCAGAAGTGTTCACATTGCTTCGCAGAATCGCTTTTGTGCAGAAAACACTAACACTTGTTCAGAACGAAAGAAAGCACAGAGCCCCAGATTTTATGTTGTCCTGGAGAGCTTGCAGAGCACTGGGGAAAGGCAGGCAGAGAATTCCCTGCTAGCACCTTCTCTCTGCGCGGGAATGAGAAGTGTTCACATTGCTTCGCAGAATCGCTTTTGTGCAGAAAACACTAACACTTGTTCAGAACGAAAGAAAGCACAGAGCCCCAGATTTTATGTTGTCCTGGAGAGCTTGCAGAGCACTGGGGAAAGCAGGCAGAGATTTCCCTGCTAGCACCTTCTCTGTGGGCGGGAAGGCAAAGTGTTCACATTTCCTCGCAGAATCGCTTTTGTGCAGAAAACACTAACACTTGTTCAGAACGAAAGAAAGCACAGAGCCCCAGATTTTATGTTGTCCTGGAGAGCTTGCAGAGCACTGGGGAAAGGCAGGCAGAGAATTCCCTGCTAGCACCTTCTCGGTGCCTGGGAAGCAGAAGTGTTCACATTGCTTCGCAGAATCGCTTTTGTGCAGAAAACACTAACACTTGTTCAGAACGAAAGAAAGCACAGAGCCCCAGATTTGCTGTTGTCCTGGAGAGCTTGCAGAGCACTGGGGAAAGGCAGGCAGAGAATTCCCTGCTAGTACCTTCTCTCTGCGCGGGAATGAGAAGTGTTCACATTGCTTCGCAGAATCGCTTTTGTGCAGAAAACACTAACACTTGTTCAGAACGAAAGAAAGCACAGAGCCCCAGATTTTATGTTGTCCTGGAGAGCTTGCAGAGCACTGGGGAAAGGCAGGCAGAGAATTCCCTGCTAGCACCTTCTCTCTGCGCGGGAATGAGAAGTGTTCACATTGCTTCGCAGAATCGCTTTTGTGCAGAAAACACTAACACTTGTTCAGAACGAAAGAAAGCACAGAGCCCCAGATTTGCTGTTGTGCTGGAGAGCTTGCAGAGCACTGGGGAAAGCAGGCAGAGATTTCCCTGCTAGCACCTTCTCTGTGGGCGGGAAGGCAAAGTGTTCACATTTCCTCGCAGAATCGCTTTTGTGTAGAAAACACTAACACTTGTTCAGAACGAAAGAAAGCACAGAGCCCCAGATTTTATGTTGTCCTGGAGAGCTTGCAGAGCACTGGGGAAAGGCAGGCAGAGAATTCCCTGCTAGCACCTTCTCGGTGCCTGGGAAGAAGAAGTGTTCACATTGCTTCGCAGAATCGCTTTTGTGCAGAAAACACTAACACTTGTTCAGAACGAAAGAAAGCACAGAGCCCCAGATTTTCTGTTGTCCTGGAGAGCTTGCAGAGCACTGGGGAAAGGCAGGCAGAGAATTCCCTGCTAGCACCTTCTCGGTGCCTGGGAAGAAGAAGTGTTCACATTGCTTCGCAGAATCGCTTTTGTGCAGAAAACACTAACACTTGTTCAGAACGAAAGAAAGCACAGAGCCCCAGATTTTATGTTGTCCTGGAGAGCTTGCAGAGCACTGGGGAAAGGCAGGCAGAGAATTCCCTGCTAGCACCTTCTCGGTGCCTGGGAAGCAGAAGTGTTCACATTGCTTCGCAGAATCGCTTTTGTGCAGAAAACACTAACACTTGTTCAGAACGAAAGAAAGCACAGAGCCCCAGATTTTATGTTGTCCTGGAGAGCTTGCAGAGCACTGGGGAAAGGCAGGCAGAGAATTCCCTGCTAGCACCTTCTCTGTGCGCGGGAAGGCAAAGTGTTCACATTTCCTCGCAGAATCGCTTTTGTGCAGAAAACACTAACACTTGTTCAGAACGAAAGAAAGCACAGAGCCCCAGATTTGCTGTTGTCCTGGAGAGCTTGCAGAGCACTGGGGAAAGGCAGGCAGAGAATTCCCTGCTAGCACCTTCTCTGTGCCTGGGAAGAAGAAGTGTTCACATTGCTTCGCAGAATCGCTTTTGTGCAGAAAACACTAACACTTGTTCAGAACGAAAGAAAGCACAGAGCCCCATATTTGCTGTTGTCCTGGAGAGCTTGCAGAGCACTGGGGAAAGGCAGGCAGAGAATTCCCTGCTAGCACCTTCTCTGTGCCTGGGAAGCAGAAGTGTTCACATTGCTTCGCAGAATCGCTTTTGTGCAGAAAACACTAACACTTGTTCAGAACGAAAGAAAGCACAGAGCCCCAGATTTGCTGTTGTCCTAGAGAGCTTGCAGAGCACTGGGGAAAGGCAGGCAGAGAATTCCCTGCTAGCACCTTCTCTGTGCCTGGGAAGCAGAAGTGTTCACATTGCTTCGCAGAATCGCTTTTGTGCAGAAAACACTAACACTTGTTGAGAACGAAAGAAAGCACAGAGCCCCAGATTTGCTGTTGTGCTGGAGAGCTTGCAGAGCACTGGGGAAAGGGAGGCAGAGAATTCCCTGCTAGCACCTTCTCGGTGCCTGGGAAGCAGAAGTGTTCACATTGCTTCGCAGAATCGCTTTTGTGCAGAAAACACTAACACTTGTTCAGAACGAAAGAAAGCACAGAGCCCCAGATTTTATGTTGTCCTGGAGAGCTTGCAGAGCACTGGGGAAAGGCAGGCAGAGAATTCCCTGCTAGCACCTTCTCTGTGCGCGGGAAGGCAAAGTGTTCACATTGCTTCGCAGAATCGCTTTTGTGCAGAAAACACTAACACTTGTTCAGAACGAAAGAAAGCACAGAGCCCCAGATTTGCTGTTGTGCTGGAGAGCTTGCAGAGCACTGGGGAAAGGCAGGCAGAGAATTCCCTGCTAGCACCTTCTCGGTGCGCGGGAAGCAGAAGTGTTCACATTGCTTCGCAGAATCGCTTTTGTGCAGAAAACACTAACACTTGTTCAGAACGAAAGAAAGCACAGAGCCCCATATTTGCTGTTGTCCTGTAGAGCTTGCAGAGTACTGGGGAAAGGCAGGCAGAGAATTCCCTGCTAGCACCTTCTCTGTGCCTGGGAAGCAGAAGTGTTCACATTGCTTCGCAGAATCGCTTTTGTGCAGAAAACACTAACACTTGTTCAGAACGAAAGAAAGCACAGAGCCCCAGATTTTATGTTGTCCTGGAGAGCTTGCAGAGCACTGGGGAAAGGCAGGCAGAGAATTCCCTGCTAGCACCTTCTCTCTGCGCGGGAATGAGAAGTGTTCACATTGCTTCGCAGAATCGCTTTTGTGCAGAAAACACTAACACTTGTTCAGAACGAAAGAAAGCACAGAGCCCCAGATTTTATGTTGTCCTGGAGAGCTTGCAGAGCACTGGGGAAAGCAGGCAGAGATTTCCCTGCTAGCACCTTCTCTGTGGGCGGGAAGGCAAAGTGTTCACATTTCCTCGCAGAATCGCTTTTGTGCAGAAAACACTAACACTTGTTCAGAACGAAAGAAAGCACAGAGCCCCAGATTTTATGTTGTCCTGGAGAGCTTGCAGAGCACTGGGGAAAGGCAGGCAGAGAATTCCCTGCTAGCACCTTCTCTCTGCGCGGGAATGAGAAGTGTTCACATTGCTTCGCAGAATCGCTTTTGTGCAGAAAACACTAACACTTGTTCAGAACGAAAGAAAGCACAGAGCCCCAGATTTGCTGTTGTCCTGGAGAGCTTGCAGAGCACTGGGGAAAGGCAGGCAGAGAATTCCCTGCTAGCACCTTCTCTGTGCCTGGGAAGAAGAAGTGTTCACATTGCTTCGCAGAATCGCTTTTGTGCAGAAAACACTAACACTTGTTCAGAACGAAAGAAAGCACAGAGCCCCATATTTGCTGTTGTCCTGGAGAGCTTGCAGAGCACTGGGGAAAGGCAGGCAGAGAATTCCCTGCTAGCACCTTCTCTGTGCCTGGGAAGCAGAAGTGTTCACATTGCTTCGCAGAATCGCTTTTGTGCAGAAAACACTAACACTTGTTCAGAACGAAAGAAAGCACAGAGCCCCAGATTTGCTGTTGTCCTGGAGAGCTTGCAGAGCACTGGGGAAAGGCAGGCAGAGAATTCCCTGCTAGCACCTTCTCTCTGCGCGGGAATGAGAAGTGTTCACATTGCTTCGCAGAATCGCTTTTGTGCAGAAAACACTAACACTTGTTCAGAACGAAAGAAAGCACAGAGCCCCAGATTTTATGTTGTCCTGGAGAGCTTGCAGAGCACTGGGGAAAGGCAGGCAGAGAATTCCCTGCTAGCACCTTCTCGGTGCCTGGGAAGAAGAAGTGTTCACATTGCTTCGCAGAATCGCTTTTGTGCAGAAAACACTAACACTTGTTCAGAACGAAAGAAAGCACAGAGCCCCAGATTTGCTGTTGTCCTGGAGAGCTTGCAGAGCACTGGGGAAAGGCAGGCAGAGAATTCCCTGCTAGCACCTTCTCTGTTCGCGGGAAGGCAAAGTGTTCACATTGCTTCGCAGAATCGCTTTTGTGCAGAAAACACTAACACTTGTTCAGAACGAAAGAAAGCACAGAGCCCCAGATTTTATGTTGTCCTGGAGAGCTTGCAGAGCACTGGGGAAAGGCAGGCAGAGAATTCCCTGCTAGCACCTTCTCGGTGCCTGGGAAGAAGAAGTGTTCACATTGCTTCGCAGAATCGCTTTTGTGTAGAAAACACTAACACTTGTTCAGAACGAAAGAAAGCACAGAGCCCCAGATTTTATGTTGTCCTGGAGAGCTTGCAGAGCACTGGGGAAAGGCAGGCAGAGAATTCCCTGCTAGCACCTTCTCTGTGCCTGGGAAGCAGAAGTGTTCACATTGCTTCGCAGAATCGCTTTTGTGCAGAAAACACTAACACTTGTTCAGAACGAAAGAAAGCACAGAGACCCAGATTTTATGTTGTCCTGGATAGCTTGCAGAGCACTGGGGAAAGGCAGGCAGAGATTTCCCTGCTAGCACCTTCTCTCTGCGCGGGAATGAGAAGTGTTCACATTGCTTCGCAGAATCGCTTTTGTGCAGAAAACACTAACACTTGTTCAGAACGAAAGAAAGCACAGAGCCCCATATTTGCTGTTGTCCTGGAGAGCTTGCAGAGCACTGGGGAAAGGCAGGCAGAGAATTCCCTGCTAGCACCTTCTCTGTGCCTGGGAAGCAGAAGTGTTCACATTGCTTCGCAGAATCGCTTTTGTGCAGAAAACACTAACACTTGTTCAGAACGAAAGAAAGCACAGAGCCCCAGATTTGCTGTTGTCCTGGAGAGCTTGCAGAGCACTGGGGAAAGGCAGGCAGAGAATTCCCTGCTAGCACCTTCTCTCTGCGCGGGAATGAGAAGTGTTCACATTGCTTCGCAGAATCGCTTTTGTGCAGAAAACACTAACACTTGTTCAGAACGAAAGAAAGCACAGAGCCCCAGATTTGCTGTTGTGCTGGAGAGCTTGCAGAGCACTGGGGAAAGGCAGGCAGAGAATTCCCTGCTAGCACCTTCTCGGTGCCTGGGAAGCAGAAGTGTTCACATTGCTTCGCAGAATCGCTTTTGTGCAGAAAACACTAACACTTGTTCAGAACGAAAGAAAGCACAGAGCCCCAGATTTGCTGTTGTCCTGGAGAGCTTGCAGAGCACTGGGGAAAGGCAGGCAGAGAATTCCCTGCTAGCACCTTCTCTGTGCCTGGGAAGCAGAAGTGTTCACATTGCTTCGCAGAATCGCTTTTGTGCAGAAAACACTAACACTTGTTCAGAACGAAAGAAAGCACAGAGCCCCAGATTTTATGTTGTCCTGGAGAGCTTGCAGAGCACTGGGGAAAGGCAGGCAGAGAATTCCCTGCTAGCACCTTCTCTCTGCGCGGGAATGAGAAGTGTTCACATTGCTTCGCAGAATCGCTTTTGTGCAGAAAACACTAACACTTGTTCAGAACGAAAGAAAGCACAGAGCCCCAGATTTGCTGTTGTCCTGGAGAGCTTGCAGAGCACTGGGGAAAGGCAGGCAGAGAATTCCCTGCTAGCACCTTCTCTGTGCCTGGGAAGAAGAAGTGTTCACATTGCTTCGCAGAATCGCTTTTGTGCAGAAAACACTAACACTTGTTCAGAACGAAAGAAAGCACAGAGCCCCATATTTGCTGTTGTCCTGGAGAGCTTGCAGAGCACTGGGGAAAGGCAGGCAGAGAATTCCCTGCTAGCACCTTCTCTGTGCCTGGGAAGCAGAAGTGTTCACATTGCTTCGCAGAATCGCTTTTGTGCAGAAAACACTAACACTTGTTCAGAACGAAAGAAAGCACAGAGCCCCAGATTTGCTGTTGTCCTAGAGAGCTTGCAGAGCACTGGGGAAAGGCAGGCAGAGAATTCCCTGCTAGCACCTTCTCTGTGCCTGGGAAGCAGAAGTGTTCACATTGCTTCGCAGAATCGCTTTTGTGCAGAAAACACTAACACTTGTTGAGAACGAAAGAAAGCACAGAGCCCCAGATTTGCTGTTGTGCTGGAGAGCTTGCAGAGCACTGGGGAAAGGGAGGCAGAGAATTCCCTGCTAGCACCTTCTCGGTGCCTGGGAAGCAGAAGTGTTCACATTGCTTCGCAGAATCGCTTTTGTGCAGAAAACACTAACACTTGTTCAGAACGAAAGAAAGCACAGAGCCCCAGATTTTATGTTGTCCTGGAGAGCTTGCAGAGCACTGGGGAAAGGCAGGCAGAGAATTCCCTGCTAGCACCTTCTCTGTGCGCGGGAAGGCAAAGTGTTCACATTGCTTCGCAGAATCGCTTTTGTGCAGAAAACACTAACACTTGTTCAGAACGAAAGAAAGCACAGAGCCCCAGATTTGCTGTTGTGCTGGAGAGCTTGCAGAGCACTGGGGAAAGGCAGGCAGAGAATTCCCTGCTAGCACCTTCTCGGTGCGCGGGAAGCAGAAGTGTTCACATTGCTTCGCAGAATCGCTTTTGTGCAGAAAACACTAACACTTGTTCAGAACGAAAGAAAGCACAGAGCCCCATATTTGCTGTTGTCCTGTAGAGCTTGCAGAGTACTGGGGAAAGGCAGGCAGAGAATTCCCTGCTAGCACCTTCTCGGTGCCTGGGAAGCAGAAGTGTTCACATTGCTTCGCAGAATCGCTTTTGTGCAGAAAACACTAACACTTGTTCAGAACGAAAGAAAGCACAGAGCCCCAGATTTTATGTTGTCCTGGAGAGCTTGCAGAGCACTGGGGAAAGGCAGGCAGAGAATTCCCTGCTAGCACCTTCTCTCTGCGCGGGAATGAGAAGTGTTCACATTGCTTCGCAGAATCGCTTTTGTGCAGAAAACACTAACACTTGTTCAGAACGAAAGAAAGCACAGAGCCCCAGATTTTATGTTGTCCTGGAGAGCTTGCAGAGCACTGGGGAAAGGCACGCAGAGAATTCCCTGCTAGCACCTTCTCTGTGCGCGGGAAGGCAAAGTGTTCACATTTCCTCGCAGAATCGCTTTTGTGCAGAAAACAGTAACACTTGTTCAGAACGAAAGAAAGCACAGAGCCCCAGATTTTATGTTGTCCTGGAGAGCTTGCAGAACACTGGGGAAAGGCAGGCAGAGAATTCCCTGCTAGCACCTTCTCGGTGCCTGGGAAGAAGAAGTGTTCACATTGCTTCGCAGAATCGCTTTTGTGCAGAAAACACTAACACTTGTTCAGAACGAAAGAAAGCACAGAGCCCCAGATTTGCTGTTGTCCTGGAGAGCTTGCAGAGCACTGGGGAAAGGCAGGCAGAGAATTCCCTGCTAGCACCTTCTCTGTGCGCGGGAATGAGAAGTGTTCACATTGCTTCGCAGAATCGCTTTTGTGCAGAAAACACTAACACTTGTTCAGAACGAAAGAAAGCACAGAGCCCCAGATTTTATGTTGTCCTGGAGAGCTTGCAGAGCACTGGGGAAAGGCAGGCAGAGAATTCCCTGCTAGCACCTTCTCTCTGCGCGGGAATGAGAAGTGTTCACATTGCTTTGCAGAATCGCTTTTGTGCAGAAAACACTAACACTTGTTCAGAACGAAAGAAAGCACAGAGCCCCAGATTTGCTGTTGTGCTGGAGAGCTTGCAGAGCACTGGGGAAAGCAGGCAGAGATTTCCCTGCTAGCACCTTCTCTGTGGGCGGGAAGGCAAAGTGTTCACATTTCCTCGCAGAATCGCTTTTGTGTAGAAAACACTAACACTTGTTCAGAACGAAAGAAAGCACAGAGCCCCAGATTTTATGTTGTCCTGGAGAGCTTGCAGAGCACTGGGGAAAGGCAGGCAGAGAATTCCCTGCTAGCACCTTCTCGGTGCCTGGGAAGAAGAAGTGTTCACATTGCTTCGCAGAATCGCTTTTGTGCAGAAAACACTAACACTTGTTCAGAACGAAAGAAAGCACAGAGCCCCAGATTTTCTGTTGTCCTGGAGAGCTTGCAGAGCACTGGGGAAAGGCAGGCAGAGAATTCCCTGCTAGCACCTTCTCGGTGCCTGGGAAGAAGAAGTGTTCACATTGCTTCGCAGAATCGCTTTTGTGCAGAAAACACTAACACTTGTTCAGAACGAAAGAAAGCACAGAGCCCCAGATTTTATGTTGTCCTGGAGAGCTTGCAGAGCACTGGGGAAAGGCAGGCAGAGAATTCCCTGCTAGCACCTTCTCGGTGCCTGGGAAGCAGAAGTGTTCACATTGCTTCGCAGAATCGCTTTTGTGCAGAAAACACTAACACTTGTTCAGAACGAAAGAAAGCACAGAGCCCCAGATTTTATGTTGTCCTGGAGAGCTTGCAGAGCACTGGGGAAAGGCAGGCAGAGAATTCCCTGCTAGCACCTTCTCTCTGCGCGGGAATGAGAAGTGTTCACATTGCTTCGCAGAATCGCTTTTGTGCAGAAAACACTAACACTTGTTCAGAACGAAAGAAAGCACAGAGCCCCAGATTTTATGTTGTCCTGGAGAGCTTGCAGAGCACTGGGGAAAGGCAGGCAGAGAATTCCCTGCTAGCACCTTCTCTCTGCGCGGGAATGAGAAGTGTTCACATTGCTTCGCAGAATCGCTTTTGTGCAGAAAACACTAACACTTGTTCAGAACAAAAGAAAGCACAGAGCCCCAGATTTGCTGTTGTCCTGGAGAGCTTGCAGAGCACTGGGGAAAGGCAGGCAGAGAATTCCCTGCTAGCACCTTCTCTGTGCCTGGGAAGCAGAAGTGTTCACATTGCTTGGCAGAATCGCTTTTGTGCAGAAAACACTAACACTTGTTCAGAACGAAAGAAAGCACAGAGCCCCAGATTTTATGTTGTCCTGGAGAGCTTGCAGAGCACTGGGGAAAGGCAGGCAGAGAATTCCCTGCTAGCACCTTCTCGGTGCCTGGGAAGAAGAAGTGTTCACATTGCTTCGCAGAATCGCTTTTGTGCAGAAAACACTAACACTTGTTCAGGACGAAAGAAAGCACAGAGCCCCATATTTGCTGTTGTCCTGGAGAGCTTGCAGAGCACTGGGGAAAGGCAGGCAGAGAATTCCCTGCTAGCACCTTCTCTGTGCCTGGGAAGAAGAAGTGTTCACATTGCTTCGCAGAATCGCTTTTGTGCAGAAAACACTAACACTTGTTCAGAACGAAAGAAATCACAGAGCCCCAGATTTTATGTTGTCCTGGAGAGCTTGCAGAGCACTGGGGAAAGGCAGGCAGAGAATTCCCTGCTAGCACCTTCTCGGTGCGCGGGAAGCAGAAGTGTTCACATTGCTTCGCAGAATCGCTTTTGTGCAGAAAACACTAACACTTGTTCAGAACGAAAGAAAGCACAGAGCCCCAGATTTGCTGTTGTCCTGGAGAGCTTGCAGAGCACTGGGGAAAGGCAGGCAGAGAATTCCCTGCTAGCACCTTCTCGGTGCCTGGGAAGCAGAAGTGTTCACATTGCTTCGCAGAATCGCTTTTGTGCAGAAAACACTAACACTTGTTCAGAACGAAAGAAAGCACAGAGCCCCAGATTTTATGTTGTCCTGGAGAGCTTGCAGAGCACTGGGGAAAGGCAGGCAGAGAATTCCCTGCTAGCACCTTCTCTGTGCCTGGGAAGCAGAAGTGTTCACATTGCTTCGCAGAATCGCTTTTGTGCAGAAAACACTAACACTTGTTCAGAACGAAAGAAAGCACAGAGCCCCAGATTTTATGTTGTCCTGGAGAGCTTGCAGAGCACTGGGGAAAGGCAGGCAGAGAATTCCCTGCTAGCACCTTCTCTCTGCGCGGGAATGAGAAGTGTTCACATTGCTTCGCAGAATCGCTTTTGTGCAGAAAACACTAACACTTGTTCAGAACGAAAGAAAGCACAGAGCCCCATATTTGCTGTTGTCCTGTAGAGCTTGCAGAGCACTGGGGAAAGGCAGGCAGAGAATTCCCTGCTAGCACCTTCTCTGTGCCTGGGAAGCAGAAGTGTTCACATTGCTTCGCAGAATCGCTTTTGTGCAGAAAACACTAACACTTGTTCAGAACGAAAGAAAGCACAGAGCCCCAGATTTTATGTTGTCCTGGAGAGCTTGCAGAGCACTGGGGAAAGGCAGGCAGAGTATTCCCTGCTAGCACCTTCTCTCTGCGCGGGAATGAGAAGTGTTCACATTGCTTCGCAGAATCGCTTTTGTGCAGAAAACACTAACACTTGTTCAGAACGAAAGAAAGCACAGAGCCCCAGATTTGCTGTTGTCCTGGAGAGCTTGCAGAGCACTGGGGAAAGGCAGGCAGAGAATTCCCTGCTAGCACCTTCTCTCTGCGCGGGAATGAGAAGTGTTCACATTGCTTCGCAGAATCGCTTTTGTGCAGAAAACACTAACACTTGTTCAGAACGAAAGAAAGCACAGAGCCCCAGATTTTATGTTGTCCTGGAGAGCTTGCAGAGCACTGGGGAAAGGCAGGCAGAGAATTCCCTGCTAGCACCTTCTCTGTGGGCGGGAAGGCAAAGTGTTCACATTTCCTCGCAGAATCGCTTTTGTGCAGAAAACACTAACACTTGTTCAGAACGAAAGAAAGCACAGAGCCCCAGATTTTATGTTGTCCTGGAGAGCTTGCAGAGCACTGGGGAAAGGCAGGCAGAGAACTCCCTGCTAGCACCGTCTCTGTGCGCGGGAAGGCAAAGTGTTCACATTTCCTCGCAGAATCGCTTTTGTGCAGAAAACACTAACACTTGTTCAGAACGAAAGAAAGCACAGAGCCCCAGATTTTATGTTTTCCTGGAGAGCTTGCAGAGCACTGGGGAAAGGCAGGCAGAGAATTCCCTGCTAGCACCTTCTCGGTGCCTGGGAAGAAGAAGTGTTCACATTGCTTCGCAGAATCGCTTTTGTGCAGAAAACACTAACACTTGTTCAGAACGAAAGAAAGCACAGAGCCCCAGATTTGCTGTTGTCCTGGAGAGCTTGCAGAGCACTGGGGAAAGGCAGGCAGAGAATTCCCTGCTAGCACCTTCTCTGTTCGCGGGAAGGCAAAGTGTTCACATTGCTTCGCAGAATCGCTTTTGTGCAGAAAACACTAACACTTGTTCAGAACGAAAGAAAGCACAGAGCCCCAGATTTTATGTTGTCCTGGAGAGCTTGCAGAGCACTGGGGAAAGGCAGGCAGAGAATTCCCTGCTAGCACCTTCTCGGTGCCTGGGAAGAAGAAGTGTTCACATTGCTTCGCAGAATCGCTTTTGTGCAGAAAACACTAACACTTGTTCAGAACGAAAGAAAGCACAGAGCCCCAGATTTGCTGTTGTCCTGGAGAGCTTGCAGAGCACTGGGGAAAGGCAGGCAGAGAATTCCCTGCTAGCACCTTCTCTGTGCCTGGGAAGAAGAAGTGTTCACATTGCTTCGCAGAATCGCTTTTGTGCAGAAAACACTAACACTTGTTCAGAACGAAAGAAAGCACAGAGCCCCAGATTTTATGTTGTCCTGGAGAGCTTGCAGAGCACTGGGGAAAGGCAGGCAGAAAATTCCCTGCTAGCACCTTCTCTGTGCCTGGGAAGCACAAGTGTTCACATTGCTTCGCAGAATCGCTTTTGTGCAGAAAACACTAACACTTGTTCAGAACGAAAGAAAGCACAGAGCCCCAGATTTTATGTTGTCCTGGAGAGCTTGCAGAGCACTGGGGAAAGGCAGGCAGAGAATTCCCTGCTAGCACCTTCTCTGTGCGCGGGAATGAGAAGTGTTCACATTGCTTCGCAGAATCGCTTTTGTGCAGAAAACACTAACACTTGTTCAGAACGAAAGAAAGCACAGAGCCCCAGATTTGCTGTTGTCCTGGAGAGCTTGCAGAGCACTGGGGAAAGGCAGGCAGAGAATTCCCTGCTAGCACCTTCTCGGTGCCTGGGAAGAAGAAGTGTTCACATTGCTTCGCAGAATCGCTTTTGTGCAGAAAACACTAACACTTGTTCAGAACGAAAGAAAGCACAGAGCCCCAGATTTGCTGTTGTCCTGGAGAGCTTGCAGAGCACTGGGGAAAGGCAGGCAGAGAATTCCCTGCTAGCACCTTCTCTGTGCCTGGGAAGAAGAAGTGTTCACATTGCTTCGCAGAATCGCTTGTGTGCAGAAAACACTAACACTTGTTCAGGACGAAAGAAAGCACAGAGCCCCAGATTTGCTGTTACCCTGGAGAGCTTGCAGAGCACTGGGGAAAGGCAGGCAGAGAATTCCCTGCTAGCACCTTCTCTCTGCGCGGGAAGGCAAAGTGTTCACATTTCCTCGCAGAATCGCTTTTGTGCAGAAAACACTAACACTTGTTCAGAACGAAAGAAAGCACAGAGCCCCAGATTTGCTGTTGTCCTGGAGAGCTTGCAGAGCACTGGGGAAAGGCAGGCAGAGAATTCCCTGCTAGCACCTTCTCTGTTCGCGGGAAGGCAAAGTGTTCACATTGCTTCGCAGAATCGCTTTTGTGCAGAAAACACTAACACTTGTTCAGAACGAAAGAAAGCACAGAGCCCCAGATTTTATGTTGTCCTGGAGAGCTTGCAGAGCACTGGGGAAAGGCAGGCAGAGAATTCCCTGCTAGCACCTTCTCGGTGCCTGGGAAGAAGAAGTGTTCACATTGCTTCGCAGAATCGCTTTTGTGCAGAAAACACTAACACTTGTTCAGAACGAAAGAAAGCACAGAGCCCCAGATTTTATGTTGTCCTGGAGAGCTTGCAGAGCACTGGGGAAAGGCAGGCAGAGAATTCCCTGCTAGCACCTTCTCTGTGCGCGGGAAGGCAAAGTGTTCACATTTCCTCGCAGAATCGCTTTTGTGCAGAAAACACTAACACTTGTTCAGAACGAAAGAAAGCACAGAGCCCCAGATTTTATGTTGTCCTGGAGAGCTTGCAGAGCACTGGGGAAAGGCAGGCAGAGATTTCCCTGCTAGCACCTTCTCGGTGCCTGGGAAGAAGAAGTGTTCACATTGCTTCGCAGAATCGCTTTTGTGCAGAAAACACTAACACTTGTTCAGAACGAAAGAAAGCACAGAGCCCCAGATTTGCTGTTGTCCTGGAGAGCTTGCAGAGCACTGGGGAAAGGCAGGCAGAGAATTCCCTGCTAGTACCTTCTCTGTGCCTGGGAAGCAGAAGTGTTCACATTGCTTCGCAGAATCGCTTTTGTGCAGAAAACACTAACACTTGTTCAGAACGAAAGAAAGCACAGAGCCCCAGATTTTATGTTGTCCTGGAGAGCTTGCAGAGCACTGGGGAAAGGCAGGCAGAGAATTCCCTGCTAGCACCTTCTCTGTGCCTGGGAAGCAGAAGTGTTCACATTGCTTCGCAGAATCGCTTTTGTGCAGAAAACACTAACACTTGTTCAGAACGAAAGAAAGCACAGAGCCCCAGATTCTATGTTGTCCTGGAGAGCTTGCAGAGCACTGGGGAAAGGCAGGCAGAGAATTCCCTGCTAGCACCTTCTCTCTGCGCGGGAATGAGAAGTGTTCACATTGCTTCGCAGAATCGCTTTTGTGCAGAAAACACTAACACTTGTTCAGAACGAAAGAAAGCATAGAGCCCCAGATTTGCTGTTACCCTGGAGAGCTTGCAGAGCACTGGGGAAAGGCAGGCAGAGAATTCCCTGCTAGCACCTTCTCTGTGCGCGGGAAGGCAAAGTGTTCACATTTCCTCGCAGAATCGCTTTTGTGCAGAAAACACTAACACTTGTTCAGAACGAAAGAAAGCACAGAGCCCCAGATTTTATGTTGTCCTGGAGAGCTTGCAGAGCACTGGGGAAAGGCAGGCAGAGAATTCCCTGCTAGCACCTTCTCGGTGCCTGGGAAGAAGAAGTGTTCACATTGCTTCGCAGAATCGCTTTTGTGCAGAACACACTAACACTTGTTCAGAACGAAAGAAAGCACAGAGCCCCATATTTGCTGTTGTCCTGTAGAGCTTGCAGAGCACTGGGGAAAGGCAGGCAGAGAATTCCCTGCTAGCACCTTCTCTGTGCCTGGGAAGAAGAAGTGTTCACATTGCTTCGCAGAATCGCTTTTGTGCAGAAAACACTAACACTTGTTCAGAACGAAAGAAAGCACAGAGCCCCAGATTTTATGTTGTCCTGGAGAGCTTGCAGAGCACTGGGGAAAGGCAGGCAGAGAATTCCCTGCTAGCACCTTCTCTGTGCCTGGGAAGCAGAAGTGTTCACATTGCTTCGCAGAATCGCTTTTGTGCAGAAAACACTAACACTTGTTCAGAACGAAAGAAAGCACAGAGCCCCAGATTTTATGTTGTCCTGGAGAGCTTGCAGAGCACTGGGGAAAGGCAGGCAGAGAATTCCCTGCTAGCACCTTCTCTCTGCGCGGGAATGAGAAGTGTTCACATTTCCTCGCAGAATCGCTTTTGTGCAGAAAACACTAACACTTGTTCAGAACGAAAGAAAGCACAGAGCCCCAGATTTTATGTTGTCCTGGAGAGCTTGCAGAGCACTGGGGAAAGGCAGGCAGAGAATTCCCTGCTAGCACCTTCTCGGTGCCTGGGAAGAAGAAGTGTTCACATTGCTTCGCAGAATCGCTTTTGTGCAGAAAACACTAACACTTGTTCAGAACGAAAGAAAGCACAGAGCCCCAGATTTGCTGTTGTCCTGGAGAGCTTGCAGAGCACTGGGGAAAGGCAGGCAGAGAATTCCCTGCTAGCACCTTCTCTGTGCCTGGGAAGCAGAAGTGTTCACATTGCTTCGCAGAATCGCTTTTGTGCAGAAAACACTAACACTTGTTCAGAACGAAAGAAAGCACAGAGCCCCAGATTTGCTGTTGTCCTGGAGAGCTTGCAGAGCACTGGGGAAAGGCAGGCAGAGAATTCCCTGCTAGCACCTTCTCGGTGCCTGGGAAGAAGAAGTGTTCACATTGCTTCGCAGAATCGCTTTTGTGCAGAAAACACTAACACTTGTTCAGAACGAAAGAAAGCACAGAGCCCCAGATTTGCTGTTACCCTGGAGAGCTTGCAGAGCACTGGGGAAAGGCAGGCAGAGAATTCCCTGCTAGCACCTTCTCTCTGCGCGGGAAGGCAAAGTGTTCACATTTCCTCGCAGAATCGCTTTTGTGCAGAAAACACTAACACTTGTTCAGAACGAAAGAAAGCACAGAGCCCCAGATTTGCTGTTGTCCTGGAGAGCTTGCAGAGCACTGGGGAAAGGCAGGCAGAGAATTCCCTGCTAGCACCTTCTCTGTTCGCGGGAAGGCAAAGTGTTCACATTGCTTCGCAGAATCGCTTTTGTGCAGAAAACACTAACACTTGTTCAGAACGAAAGAAAGCACAGAGCCCCAGATTTTATGTTGTCCTGGAGAGCTTGCAGAGCACTGGGGAAAGGCAGGCAGAGAATTCCCTGCTAGCACCTTCTCTGTGGGCGGGAAGGCAAAGTGTTCACATTTCCTCGCAGAATCGCTTTTGTGCAGAAAACACTAACACTTGTTCAGAACGAAAGAAAGCACAGAGCCCCAGATTTTATGTTGTCCTGGAGAGCTTGCAGAGCACTGGGGAAAGGCAGGCAGAGATTTCCCTGCTAGCACCTTCTCGGTGCCTGGGAAGAAGAAGTGTTCACATTGCTTCGCAGAATCGCTTTTGTGCAGAAAACAGTAACACTTGTTCAGAACGAAAGAAAGCACAGAGCCCCAGATTTGCTGTTGTCCTGGAGAGCTTGCAGAGCACTGGGGAAAGGCAGGCAGAGAATTCCCTGCTAGCACCTTCTCTGTGCCTGGGAAGCAGAAGTGTTCACATTGCTTCGCAGAATCGCTTTTGTGCAGAAAACACTAACACTTGTTCAGAACGAAAGAAAGCACAGAGCCCCAGATTTTATGTTGTCCTGGAGAGCTTGCAGAGCACTGGGGAAAGGCAGGCAGAGAATTCCCTGCTAGCACCTTCTCTGTGCCTGGGAAGCAGAAGTGTTCACATTGCTTCGCAGAATCGCTTTTGTGCAGAAAACACTAACACTTGTTCAGAACGAAAGAAAGCACAGAGCCCCAGATTCTATGTTGTCCTGGAGAGCTTGCAGAGCACTGGGGAAAGGCAGGCAGAGAATTCCCTGCTAGCACCTTCTCTCTGCGCGGGAATGAGAAGTGTTCACATTGCTTCGCAGAATCGCTTTTGTGCAGAAAACACTAACACTTGTTCAGAACGAAAGAAAGCACAGAGCCCCAGATTTTATGTTGTCCTGGAGAGCTTGCAGAGCACTGGGGAAAGGCACGCAGAGAATTCCCTGCTAGCACCTTCTCTGTGCGCGGGAAGGCAAAGTGTTCACATTTCCTCGCAGAATCGCTTTTGTGCAGAAAACAGTAACACTTGTTCAGAACGAAAGAAAGCACAGAGCCCCAGATTTTATGTTGTCCTGGAGAGCTTGCAGAACACTGGGGAAAGGCAGGCAGAGAATTCCCTGCTAGCACCTTCTCGGTGCCTGGGAAGAAGAAGTGTTCACATTGCTTCGCAGAATCGCTTTTGTGCAGAAAACACTAACACTTGTTCAGAACGAAAGAAAGCACAGAGCCCCAGATTTGCTGTTGTCCTGGAGAGCTTGCAGAGCACTGGGGAAAGGCAGGCAGAGAATTCCCTGCTAGCACCTTCTCTGTGCGCGGGAATGAGAAGTGTTCACATTGCTTCGCAGAATCGCTTTTGTGCAGAAAACACTAACACTTGTTCAGAACGAAAGAAAGCACAGAGCCCCAGATTTTATGTTGTCCTGGAGAGCTTGCAGAGCACTGGGGAAAGGCAGGCAGAGAATTCCCTGCTAGCACCTTCTCTCTGCGCGGGAATGAGAAGTGTTCACATTGCTTTGCAGAATCGCTTTTGTGCAGAAAACACTAACACTTGTTCAGAACGAAAGAAAGCACAGAGCCCCAGATTTGCTGTTGTGCTGGAGAGCTTGCAGAGCACTGGGGAAAGCAGGCAGAGATTTCCCTGCTAGCACCTTCTCTGTGGGCGGGAAGGCAAAGTGTTCACATTTCCTCGCAGAATCGCTTTTGTGTAGAAAACACTAACACTTGTTCAGAACGAAAGAAAGCACAGAGCCCCAGATTTTATGTTGTCCTGGAGAGCTTGCAGAGCACTGGGGAAAGGCAGGCAGAGAATTCCCTGCTAGCACCTTCTCGGTGCCTGGGAAGAAGAAGTGTTCACATTGCTTCGCAGAATCGCTTTTGTGCAGAAAACACTAACACTTGTTCAGAACGAAAGAAAGCACAGAGCCCCAGATTTTCTGTTGTCCTGGAGAGCTTGCAGAGCACTGGGGAAAGGCAGGCAGAGAATTCCCTGCTAGCACCTTCTCGGTGCCTGGGAAGAAGAAGTGTTCACATTGCTTCGCAGAATCGCTTTTGTGCAGAAAACACTAACACTTGTTCAGAACGAAAGAAAGCACAGAGCCCCAGATTTTATGTTGTCCTGGAGAGCTTGCAGAGCACTGGGGAAAGGCAGGCAGAGAATTCCCTGCTAGCACCTTCTCGGTGCCTGGGAAGCAGAAGTGTTCACATTGCTTCGCAGAATCGCTTTTGTGCAGAAAACACTAACACTTGTTCAGAACGAAAGAAAGCACAGAGCCCCAGATTTTATGTTGTCCTGGAGAGCTTGCAGAGCACTGGGGAAAGGCAGGCAGAGAATTCCCTGCTAGCACCTTCTCTCTGCGCGGGAATGAGAAGTGTTCACATTGCTTCGCAGAATCGCTTTTGTGCAGAAAACACTAACACTTGTTCAGAACGAAAGAAAGCACAGAGCCCCAGATTTTATGTTGTCCTGGAGAGCTTGCAGAGCACTGGGGAAAGGCAGGCAGAGAATTCCCTGCTAGCACCTTCTCTCTGCGCGGGAATGAGAAGTGTTCACATTGCTTCGCAGAATCGCTTTTGTGCAGAAAACACTAACACTTGTTCAGAACAAAAGAAAGCACAGAGCCCCAGATTTGCTGTTGTCCTGGAGAGCTTGCAGAGCACTGGGGAAAGGCAGGCAGAGAATTCCCTGCTAGCACCTTCTCTGTGCCTGGGAAGCAGAAGTGTTCACATTGCTTGGCAGAATCGCTTTTGTGCAGAAAACACTAACACTTGTTCAGAACGAAAGAAAGCACAGAGCCCCAGATTTTATGTTGTCCTGGAGAGCTTGCAGAGCACTGGGGAAAGGCAGGCAGAGAATTCCCTGCTAGCACCTTCTCGGTGCCTGGGAAGAAGAAGTGTTCACATTGCTTCGCAGAATCGCTTTTGTGCAGAAAACACTAACACTTGTTCAGGACGAAAGAAAGCACAGAGCCCCATATTTGCTGTTGTCCTGGAGAGCTTGCAGAGCACTGGGGAAAGGCAGGCAGAGAATTCCCTGCTAGCACCTTCTCTGTGCCTGGGAAGAAGAAGTGTTCACATTGCTTCGCAGAATCGCTTTTGTGCAGAAAACACTAACACTTGTTCAGAACGAAAGAAATCACAGAGCCCCAGATTTTATGTTGTCCTGGAGAGCTTGCAGAGCACTGGGGAAAGGCAGGCAGAGAATTCCCTGCTAGCACCTTCTCGGTGCGCGGGAAGCAGAAGTGTTCACATTGCTTCGCAGAATCGCTTTTGTGCAGAAAACACTAACACTTGTTCAGAACGAAAGAAAGCACAGAGCCCCAGATTTGCTGTTGTCCTGGAGAGCTTGCAGAGCACTGGGGAAAGGCAGGCAGAGAATTCCCTGCTAGCACCTTCTCGGTGCCTGGGAAGCAGAAGTGTTCACATTGCTTCGCAGAATCGCTTTTGTGCAGAAAACACTAACACTTGTTCAGAACGAAAGAAAGCACAGAGCCCCAGATTTTATGTTGTCCTGGAGAGCTTGCAGAGCACTGGGGAAAGGCAGGCAGAGAATTCCCTGCTAGCACCTTCTCTGTGCCTGGGAAGCAGAAGTGTTCACATTGCTTCGCAGAATCGCTTTTGTGCAGAAAACACTAACACTTGTTCAGAACGAAAGAAAGCACAGAGCCCCAGATTTTATGTTGTCCTGGAGAGCTTGCAGAGCACTGGGGAAAGGCAGGCAGAGAATTCCCTGCTAGCACCTTCTCTCTGCGCGGGAATGAGAAGTGTTCACATTGCTTCGCAGAATCGCTTTTGTGCAGAAAACACTAACACTTGTTCAGAACGAAAGAAAGCACAGAGCCCCATATTTGCTGTTGTCCTGTAGAGCTTGCAGAGCACTGGGGAAAGGCAGGCAGAGAATTCCCTGCTAGCACCTTCTCTGTGCCTGGGAAGCAGAAGTGTTCACATTGCTTCGCAGAATCGCTTTTGTGCAGAAAACACTAACACTTGTTCAGAACGAAAGAAAGCACAGAGCCCCAGATTTTATGTTGTCCTGGAGAGCTTGCAGAGCACTGGGGAAAGGCAGGCAGAGTATTCCCTGCTAGCACCTTCTCTCTGCGCGGGAATGAGAAGTGTTCACATTGCTTCGCAGAATCGCTTTTGTGCAGAAAACACTAACACTTGTTCAGAACGAAAGAAAGCACAGAGCCCCAGATTTGCTGTTGTCCTGGAGAGCTTGCAGAGCACTGGGGAAAGGCAGGCAGAGAATTCCCTGCTAGCACCTTCTCTCTGCGCGGGAATGAGAAGTGTTCACATTGCTTCGCAGAATCGCTTTTGTGCAGAAAACACTAACACTTGTTCAGAACGAAAGAAAGCACAGAGCCCCAGATTTTATGTTGTCCTGGAGAGCTTGCAGAGCACTGGGGAAAGGCAGGCAGAGAATTCCCTGCTAGCACCTTCTCTGTGGGCGGGAAGGCAAAGTGTTCACATTTCCTCGCAGAATCGCTTTTGTGCAGAAAACACTAACACTTGTTCAGAACGAAAGAAAGCACAGAGCCCCAGATTTTATGTTGTCCTGGAGAGCTTGCAGAGCACTGGGGAAAGGCAGGCAGAGAACTCCCTGCTAGCACCGTCTCTGTGCGCGGGAAGGCAAAGTGTTCACATTTCCTCGCAGAATCGCTTTTGTGCAGAAAACACTAACACTTGTTCAGAACGAAAGAAAGCACAGAGCCCCAGATTTTATGTTTTCCTGGAGAGCTTGCAGAGCACTGGGGAAAGGCAGGCAGAGAATTCCCTGCTAGCACCTTCTCGGTGCCTGGGAAGAAGAAGTGTTCACATTGCTTCGCAGAATCGCTTTTGTGCAGAAAACACTAACACTTGTTCAGAACGAAAGAAAGCACAGAGCCCCAGATTTGCTGTTGTCCTGGAGAGCTTGCAGAGCACTGGGGAAAGGCAGGCAGAGAATTCCCTGCTAGCACCTTCTCTGTTCGCGGGAAGGCAAAGTGTTCACATTGCTTCGCAGAATCGCTTTTGTGCAGAAAACACTAACACTTGTTCAGAACGAAAGAAAGCACAGAGCCCCAGATTTTATGTTGTCCTGGAGAGCTTGCAGAGCACTGGGGAAAGGCAGGCAGAGAATTCCCTGCTAGCACCTTCTCGGTGCCTGGGAAGAAGAAGTGTTCACATTGCTTCGCAGAATCGCTTTTGTGCAGAAAACACTAACACTTGTTCAGAACGAAAGAAAGCACAGAGCCCCAGATTTGCTGTTGTCCTGGAGAGCTTGCAGAGCACTGGGGAAAGGCAGGCAGAGAATTCCCTGCTAGCACCTTCTCTGTGCCTGGGAAGAAGAAGTGTTCACATTGCTTCGCAGAATCGCTTTTGTGCAGAAAACACTAACACTTGTTCAGAACGAAAGAAAGCACAGAGCCCCAGATTTTATGTTGTCCTGGAGAGCTTGCAGAGCACTGGGGAAAGGCAGGCAGAAAATTCCCTGCTAGCACCTTCTCTGTGCCTGGGAAGCACAAGTGTTCACATTGCTTCGCAGAATCGCTTTTGTGCAGAAAACACTAACACTTGTTCAGAACGAAAGAAAGCACAGAGCCCCAGATTTTATGTTGTCCTGGAGAGCTTGCAGAGCACTGGGGAAAGGCAGGCAGAGAATTCCCTGCTAGCACCTTCTCTGTGCGCGGGAATGAGAAGTGTTCACATTGCTTCGCAGAATCGCTTTTGTGCAGAAAACACTAACACTTGTTCAGAACGAAAGAAAGCACAGAGCCCCAGATTTGCTGTTGTCCTGGAGAGCTTGCAGAGCACTGGGGAAAGGCAGGCAGAGAATTCCCTGCTAGCACCTTCTCGGTGCCTGGGAAGAAGAAGTGTTCACATTGCTTCGCAGAATCGCTTTTGTGCAGAAAACACTAACACTTGTTCAGAACGAAAGAAAGCACAGAGCCCCAGATTTGCTGTTGTCCTGGAGAGCTTGCAGAGCACTGGGGAAAGGCAGGCAGAGAATTCCCTGCTAGCACCTTCTCTGTGCCTGGGAAGAAGAAGTGTTCACATTGCTTCGCAGAATCGCTTGTGTGCAGAAAACACTAACACTTGTTCAGGACGAAAGAAAGCACAGAGCCCCAGATTTGCTGTTACCCTGGAGAGCTTGCAGAGCACTGGGGAAAGGCAGGCAGAGAATTCCCTGCTAGCACCTTCTCTCTGCGCGGGAAGGCAAAGTGTTCACATTTCCTCGCAGAATCGCTTTTGTGCAGAAAACACTAACACTTGTTCAGAACGAAAGAAAGCACAGAGCCCCAGATTTGCTGTTGTCCTGGAGAGCTTGCAGAGCACTGGGGAAAGGTAGGCAGAGAATTCCCTGCTAGCACCTTCTCTGTTCGCGGGAAGGCAAAGTGTTCACATTGCTTCGCAGAATCGCTTTTGTGCAGAAAACACTAACACTTGTTCAGAACGAAAGAAAGCACAGAGCCCCAGATTTTATGTTGTCCTGGAGAGCTTGCAGAGCACTGGGGAAAGGCAGGCAGAGAATTCCCTGCTAGCACCTTCTCGGTGCCTGGGAAGAAGAAGTGTTCACATTGCTTCGCAGAATCGCTTTTGTGCAGAAAACACTAACACTTGTTCAGAACGAAAGAAAGCACAGAGCCCCAGATTTTATGTTGTCCTGGAGAGCTTGCAGAGCACTGGGGAAAGGCAGGCAGAGAATTCCCTGCTAGCACCTTCTCTGTGCGCGGGAAGGCAAAGTGTTCACATTTCCTCGCAGAATCGCTTTTGTGCAGAAAACACTAACACTTGTTCAGAACGAAAGAAAGCACAGAGCCCCAGATTTTATGTTGTCCTGGAGAGCTTGCAGAGCACTGGGGAAAGGCAGGCAGAGATTTCCCTGCTAGCACCTTCTCGGTGCCTGGGAAGAAGAAGTGTTCACATTGCTTCGCAGAATCGCTTTTGTGCAGAAAACACTAACACTTGTTCAGAACGAAAGAAAGCACAGAGCCCCAGATTTGCTGTTGTCCTGGAGAGCTTGCAGAGCACTGGGGAAAGGCAGGCAGAGAATTCCCTGCTAGTACCTTCTCTGTGCCTGGGAAGCAGAAGTGTTCACATTGCTTCGCAGAATCGCTTTTGTGCAGAAAACACTAACACTTGTTCAGAACGAAAGAAAGCACAGAGCCCCAGATTTTATGTTGTCCTGGAGAGCTTGCAGAGCACTGGGGAAAGGCAGGCAGAGAATTCCCTGCTAGCACCTTCTCTGTGCCTGGGAAGCAGAAGTGTTCACATTGCTTCGCAGAATCGCTTTTGTGCAGAAAACACTAACACTTGTTCAGAACGAAAGAAAGCACAGAGCCCCAGATTCTATGTTGTCCTGGAGAGCTTGCAGAGCACTGGGGAAAGGCAGGCAGAGAATTCCCTGCTAGCACCTTCTCTCTGCGCGGGAATGAGAAGTGTTCACATTGCTTCGCAGAATCGCTTTTGTGCAGAAAACACTAACACTTGTTCAGAACGAAAGAAAGCATAGAGCCCCAGATTTGCTGTTACCCTGGAGAGCTTGCAGAGCACTGGGGAAAGGCAGGCAGAGAATTCCCTGCTAGCACCTTCTCTGTGCGCGGGAAGGCAAAGTGTTCACATTTCCTCGCAGAATCGCTTTTGTGCAGAAAACACTAACACTTGTTCAGAACGAAAGAAAGCACAGAGCCCCAGATTTTATGTTGTCCTGGAGAGCTTGCAGAGCACTGGGGAAAGGCAGGCAGAGAATTCCCTGCTAGCACCTTCTCGGTGCCTGGGAAGAAGAAGTGTTCACATTGCTTCGCAGAATCGCTTTTGTGCAGAACACACTAACACTTGTTCAGAACGAAAGAAAGCACAGAGCCCCATATTTGCTGTTGTCCTGTAGAGCTTGCAGAGCACTGGGGAAAGGCAGGCAGAGAATTCCCTGCTAGCACCTTCTCTGTGCCTGGGAAGAAGAAGTGTTCACATTGCTTCGCAGAATCGCTTTTGTGCAGAAAACACTAACACTTGTTCAGAACGAAAGAAAGCACAGAGCCCCAGATTTTATGTTGTCCTGGAGAGCTTGCAGAGCACTGGGGAAAGGCAGGCAGAGAATTCCCTGCTAGCACCTTCTCTGTGCCTGGGAAGCAGAAGTGTTCACATTGCTTCGCAGAATCGCTTTTGTGCAGAAAACACTAACACTTGTTCAGAACGAAAGAAAGCACAGAGCCCCAGATTTTATGTTGTCCTGGAGAGCTTGCAGAGCACTGGGGAAAGGCAGGCAGAGAATTCCCTGCTAGCACCTTCTCTCTGCGCGGGAATGAGAAGTGTTCACATTTCCTCGCAGAATCGCTTTTGTGCAGAAAACACTAACACTTGTTCAGAACGAAAGAAAGCACAGAGCCCCAGATTTTATGTTGTCCTGGAGAGCTTGCAGAGCACTGGGGAAAGGCAGGCAGAGAATTCCCTGCTAGCACCTTCTCGGTGCCTGGGAAGAAGAAGTGTTCACATTGCTTCGCAGAATCGCTTTTGTGCAGAAAACACTAACACTTGTTCAGAACGAAAGAAAGCACAGAGCCCCAGATTTGCTGTTGTCCTGGAGAGCTTGCAGAGCACTGGGGAAAGGCAGGCAGAGAATTCCCTGCTAGCACCTTCTCTGTGCCTGGGAAGCAGAAGTGTTCACATTGCTTCGCAGAATCGCTTTTGTGCAGAAAACACTAACACTTGTTCAGAACGAAAGAAAGCACAGAGCCCCAGATTTGCTGTTGTCCTGGAGAGCTTGCAGAGCACTGGGGAAAGGCAGGCAGAGAATTCCCTGCTAGCACCTTCTCGGTGCCTGGGAAGCAGAAGTGTTCACATTGCTTCGCAGAATCGCTTTTGTGCAGAAAACACTAACACTTGTTCAGAACGAAAGAAAGCACAGAGCCCCAGATTTGCTGTTACCCTGGAGAGCTTGCAGAGCACTGGGGAAAGGCAGGCAGAGAATTCCCTGCTAGCACCTTCTCTCTGCGCGGGAAGGCAAAGTGTTCACATTTCCTCGCAGAATCGCTTTTGTGCAGAAAACACTAACACTTGTTCAGAACGAAAGAAAGCACAGAGCCCCAGATTTGCTGTTGTCCTGGAGAGCTTGCAGAGCACTGGGGAAAGGCAGGCAGAGAATTCCCTGCTAGCACCTTCTCTGTTCGCGGGAAGGCAAAGTGTTCACATTGCTTCGCAGAATCGCTTTTGTGCAGAAAACACTAACACTTGTTCAGAACGAAAGAAAGCACAGAGCCCCAGATTTTATGTTGTCCTGGAGAGCTTGCAGAGCACTGGGGAAAGGCAGGCAGAGAATTCCCTGCTAGCACCTTCTCTGTGGGCGGGAAGGCAAAGTGTTCACATTTCCTCGCAGAATCGCTTTTGTGCAGAAAACACTAACACTTGTTCAGAACGAAAGAAAGCACAGAGCCCCAGATTTTATGTTGTCCTGGAGAGCTTGCAGAGCACTGGGGAAAGGCAGGCAGAGATTTCCCTGCTAGCACCTTCTCGGTGCCTGGGAAGAAGAAGTGTTCACATTGCTTCGCAGAATCGCTTTTGTGCAGAAAACAGTAACACTTGTTCAGAACGAAAGAAAGCACAGAGCCCCAGATTTGCTGTTGTCCTGGAGAGCTTGCAGAGCACTGGGGAAAGGCAGGCAGAGAATTCCCTGCTAGCACCTTCTCTGTGCCTGGGAAGCAGAAGTGTTCACATTGCTTCGCAGAATCGCTTTTGTGCAGAAAACACTAACACTTGTTCAGAACGAAAGAAAGCACAGAGCCCCAGATTTTATGTTGTCCTGGAGAGCTTGCAGAGCACTGGGGAAAGGCAGGCAGAGAATTCCCTGCTAGCACCTTCTCTGTGCCTGGGAAGCAGAAGTGTTCACATTGCTTCGCAGAATCGCTTTTGTGCAGAAAACACTAACACTTGTTCAGAACGAAAGAAAGCACAGAGCCCCAGATTCTATGTTGTCCTGGAGAGCTTGCAGAGCACTGGGGAAAGGCAGGCAGAGAATTCCCTGCTAGCACCTTCTCTCTGCGCGGGAATGAGAAGTGTTCACATTGCTTCGCAGAATCGCTTTTGTGCAGAAAACACTAACACTTGTTCAGAACGAAAGAAAGCACAGAGCCCCAGATTTTATGTTGTCCTGGAGAGCTTGCAGAGCACTGGGGAAAGGCAGGCAGAGAATTCCCTGCTAGCACCTTCTCTGTGCCTGGGAAGCAGAAGTGTTCACATTGCTTCGCAGAATCGCTTTTGTGCAGAAAACACTAACACTTGTTCAGAACGAAAGAAAGCACAGAGCCCCAGATTTGCTGTTGTGCTGGAGAGCTTGCAGAGCACTGGGGAAAGGCAGGCAGAGAATTCCCTGCTAGCACCTTCTCTGTGCCTGGGAAGCAGAAGTGTTCACATTGCTTCGCAGAATCGCTTTTGTGCAGAAAACACTAACACTTGTTCAGAACGAAAGAAAGCACAGAGCCCCAGATTTGCTGTTGTCCTGGAGAGCTTGCAGAGCACTGGGGAAAGACAGGCAGAGAATTCCCTGCTAGCACCTTCTCTGTGCGCGGGAAGGCAAAGTGTTCACATTTCCTCGCAGAATCGCTTTTGTGCAGAAAACACTAACACTTGTTCAGAACGAAAGAAAGCACAGAGCCCCAGATTTGCTGTTGTCCTGGAGAGCTTGCAGAGCACTGGGGAAAGGCAGGCAGAGAATTCCCTGCTAGCACCTTCTCTCTGCGCGGGAATGAGAAGTGTTCACATTGCTTCGCAGAATCGCTTTTGTGCAGAAAACACTAACACTTGTTCAGAACGAAAGAAAGCACAGAGCCCCAGATTTGCTGTTGTCCTGGAGAGCTTGCAGAGCACTGGGGAAAGGCAGGCAGAGAATTCCCTGCTAGCACCTTCTCTGTGCGCGGGAAGGCAAAGTGTTCACATTTCCTCGCAGAATCGCTTTTGTGCAGAAAACACTAACACTTGTTCAGAACGAAAGAAAGCACAGAGCCCCAGATTTTATGTTGTCCTGGAGAGCTTGCAGAGCACTGGGGAAAGGCAGGCAGAGAATTCCCTGCTAGCACCTTCTCGGTGCCTGGGAAGAAGAAGTGTTCACATTGCTTCGCAGAATCGCTTTTGTGCAGAACACACTAACACTTGTTCAGAACGAAAGAAAGCACAGAGCCCCATATTTGCTGTTGTCCTGTAGAGCTTGCAGAGCACTGGGGAAAGGCAGGCAGAGAATTCCCTGCTAGCACCTTCTCGGTGCCTGGGAAGAAGAAGTGTTCACATTGCTTCGCAGAATCGCTTTTGTGCAGAAAACACTAACACTTGTTCAGAACGAAAGAAAGCACAGAGCCCCAGATTTTATGTTGTCCTGGAGAGCTTGCAGAGCACTGGGGAAAGGCAGGCAGAGAATTCCCTGCTAGCACCTTCTCTGTGCCTGGGAAGCAGAAGTGTTCACATTGCTTCGCAGAATCGCTTTTGTGCAGAAAACACTAACACTTGTTCAGAACGAAAGAAAGCACAGAGCCCCAGATTTTATGTTGTCCTGGAGAGCTTGCAGAGCACTGGGGAAAGGCAGGCAGAGAATTCCCTGCTAGCACCTTCTCTCTGCGCGGGAATGAGAAGTGTTCACATTTCCTCGCAGAATCGCTTTTGTGCAGAAAACACTAACACTTGTTCAGAACGAAAGAAAGCACAGAGCCCCAGATTTTATGTTGTCCTGGAGAGCTTGCAGAGCACTGGGGAAAGGCAGGCAGAGAATTCCCTGCTAGCACCTTCTCGGTGCCTGGGAAGAAGAAGTGTTCACATTGCTTCGCAGAATCGCTTTTGTGCAGAAAACACTAACACTTGTTCAGAACGAAAGAAAGCACAGAGCCCCAGATTTGCTGTTGTCCTGGAGAGCTTGCAGAGCACTGGGGAAAGGCAGGCAGAGAATTCCCTGCTAGCACCTTCTCTGTGCCTGGGAAGCAGAAGTGTTCACATTGCTTCGCAGAATCGCTTTTGTGCAGAAAACACTAACACTTGTTCAGAACGAAAGAAAGCACAGAGCCCCAGATTTGCTGTTGTCCTGGAGAGCTTGCAGAGCACTGGGGAAAGGCAGGCAGAGAATTCCCTGCTAGCACCTTCTCGGTGCCTGGGAAGAAGAAGTGTTCACATTGCTTCGCAGAATCGCTTTTGTGCAGAAAACACTAACACTTGTTCAGAACGAAAGAAAGCACAGAGCCCCAGATTTGCTGTTACCCTGGAGAGCTTGCAGAGCACTGGGGAAAGGCAGGCAGAGAATTCCCTGCTAGCACCTTCTCTCTGCGCGGGAAGGCAAAGTGTTCACATTTCCTCGCAGAATCGCTTTTGTGCAGAAAACACTAACACTTGTTCAGAACGAAAGAAAGCACAGAGCCCCAGATTTGCTGTTGTCCTGGAGAGCTTGCAGAGCACTGGGGAAAGGCAGGCAGAGAATTCCCTGCTAGCACCTTCTCTGTTCGCGGGAAGGCAAAGTGTTCACATTGCTTCGCAGAATCGCTTTTGTGCAGAAAACACTAACACTTGTTCAGAACGAAAGAAAGCACAGAGCCCCAGATTTTATGTTGTCCTGGAGAGCTTGCAGAGCACTGGGGAAAGGCAGGCAGAGAATTCCCTGCTAGCACCTTCTCTGTGGGCGGGAAGGCAAAGTGTTCACATTTCCTCGCAGAATCGCTTTTGTGCAGAAAACACTAACACTTGTTCAGAACGAAAGAAAGCACAGAGCCCCACATTTTATGTTGTCCTGGAGAGCTTGCAGAGCACTGGGGAAAGGCAGGCAGAGATTTCCCTGCTAGCACCTTCTCGGTGCCTGGGAAGAAGAAGTGTTCACATTGCTTCGCAGAATCGCTTTTGTGCAGAAAACACTAACACTTGTTCAGAACGAAAGAAAGCACAGAGCCCCAGATTTTATGTTGTCCTGGAGAGCTTGCAGAGCACTGGGGAAAGGCAGGCAGAGAATTCCCTGCTAGCACCTTCTCTGTGCCTGGGAAGCAGAAGTGTTCACATTGCTTCGCAGAATCGCTTTTGTGCAGAAAACACTAACACTTGTTCAGAACGAAAGAAAGCACAGAGCCCCAGATTCTATGTTGTCCTGGAGAGCTTGCAGAGCACTGGGGAAAGGCAGGCAGAGAATTCCCTGCTAGCACCTTCTCTCTGCGCGGGAATGAGAAGTGTTCACATTGCTTCGCAGAATCGCTTTTGTGCAGAAAACACTAACACTTGTTCAGAACGAAAGAAAGCACAGAGCCCCAGATTTTATGTTGTCCTGGAGAGCTTGCAGAGCACTGGGGAAAGGCAGGCAGAGAATTCCCTGCTAGCACCTTCTCTGTGCCTGGGAAGCAGAAGTGTTCACATTGCTTCGCAGAATCGCTTTTGTGCAGAAAACACTAACACTTGTTCAGAACGAAAGAAAGCACAGAGCCCCAGATTTGCTGTTGTGCTGGAGAGCTTGCAGAGCACTGGGGAAAGGCAGGCAGAGAATTCCCTGCTAGCACCTTCTCTGTGCCTGGGAAGCAGAAGTGTTCACATTGCTTCGCAGAATCGCTTTTGTGCAGAAAACACTAACACTTGTTCAGAACGAAAGAAAGCACAGAGCCCCAGATTTGCTGTTGTCCTGGAGAGCTTGCAGAGCACTGGGGAAAGACAGGCAGAGAATTCCCTGCTAGCACCTTCTCTGTGCGCGGGAAGGCAAAGTGTTCACATTTCCTCGCAGAATCGCTTTTGTGCAGAAAACACTAACACTTGTTCAGAACGAAAGAAAGCACAGAGCCCCAGATTTGCTGTTGTCCTGGAGAGCTTGCAGAGCACTGGGGAAAGGCAGGCAGAGAATTCCCTGCTAGCACCTTCTCTCTGCGCGGGAATGAGAAGTGTTCACATTGCTTCGCAGAATCGCTTTTGTGCAGAAAACACTAACACTTGTTCAGAACGAAAGAAAGCACAGAGCCCCAGATTTGCTGTTGTGCTGGAGAGCTTGCAGAGCACTGGGGAAAGGCAGGCAGAGAATTCCCTGCTAGCACCTTCTCTGTGCCTGGGAAGCAGAAGTGTTCACATTGCTTCGCAGAATCGCTTTTGTGCAGAAAACACTAACACTTGTTCAGGACGAAAGAAAGCACAGAGCCCCAGATTTGCTGTTACCCTGGAGAGCTTGCAGAGCACTGGGGAAAGGCAGGCAGAGAATTCCCTGCTAGCACCTTATCTCTGCGCGGGAATGAGAAGTGTTCACATTTCCTCGCAGAATCGCTTTTGTGCAGAAAACACTAACACTTGTTCAGAACGAAAGAAAGCACAGAGCCCCAGATTTGCTGTTGTCCTGGAGAGCTTGCAGAGCACTGGGGAAAGGCAGGCAGAGAATTCCCTGCTAGCACCTTCTCTGTGCCTGGGAAGCAGAAGTGTTCACATTGCTTCGCAGAATCGCTTTTGTGCAGAAAACACTAACACTTGTTCAGAACGAAAGAAAGCACAGAGCCCCAGATTTGCTGTTGTCCTGGAGAGCTTGCAGAGCACTGGGGAAAGGCAGGCAGAGAATTCCCTGCTAGCACCTTCTCGGTGCCTGGGAAGAAGAAGTGTACACATTGCTTCGCAGAATCGCTTTTGTGCAGAAAACACTAACACTTGTTCAGGACGAAAGAAAGCACAGAGCCCCAGATTTGCTGTTACCCTGGAGAGCTTGCAGAGCACTGGGGAAAGGCAGGCAGAGAATTCCCTGCTAGCACCTTCTCTCTGCGCGGGAAGGCAAAGTGTTCACATTTCCTCGCAGAATCGCTTTTGTGCAGAAAACACTAACACTTGTTCAGAACGAAAGAAAGCACAGAGCCCCAGATTTGCTGTTGTCCTGGAGAGCTTGCAGAGCACTGGGGAAAGGCAGGCAGAGAATTCCCTGCTAGCACCTTCTCTGTTCGCGGGAAGGCAAAGTGTTCACATTGCTTCGCAGAATCGCTTTTGTGCAGAAAACACTAACACTTGTTCAGAACGAAAGAAAGCACAGAGCCCCAGATTTGCTGTTGTGCTGGAGAGCTTGCAGAGCACTGGGGAAAGGCAGGCAGAGAATTCCCTGCTAGCACCTTCTCTGTGCCTGGGAAGCAGAAGTGTTCACATTGCTTCGCAGAATCGCTTTTGTGCAGAAAACACTAACACTTGTTCAGAACGAAAGAAAGCACAGAGCCCCAGATTTGCTGTTGTCCTGGAGAGCTTGCAGAGCACTGGGGAAAGGCAGGCAGAGAATTCCCTGCTAGCACCTTCTCTGTGCCTGGGAAGCAGAAGTGTTCACATTGCTTCGCAGAATCGCTTTTGTGCAGAAAACACTAACACTTGTTCAGAACGAAAGAAAGCACAGAGCCCCAGGTTTGCTGTTACCCTGGAGAGGTTGCAGAGCACTGGGGAAAGGCAGGCAGAGAATTCCCTGCTAGCACCTTCTCGGTGCCTGGGAAGAAGAAGTGTACACATTGCTTCGCAGAATCGCTTTTGTGCAGAAAACACTAACACTTGTTCAGGACGAAAGAAAGCACAGAGCCCCAGATTTGCTGTTACCCTGGAGAGCTTGCAGAGCACTGGGGAAAGGCAGGCAGAGAATTCCCTGCTAGCACCTTCTCTCTGCGCGGGAAGGCAAAGTGTTCACATTTCCTCGCAGAATCGCTTTTGTGCAGAAAACACTAACACTTGTTCAGAACGAAAGAAAGCACAGAGCCCCAGATTTGCTGTTGTCCTGGAGAGCTTGCAGAGCACTGGGGAAAGGCAGGCAGAGAATTCCCTGCTAGCACCTTCTCTGTGCCTGGGAAGCAGAAGTGTTCACATTGCTTCGCAGAATCGCTTTTGTGCAGAAAACACTAACACTTGTTCAGAACGAAAGAAAGCACAGAGCCCCAGATTTGCTGTTGTCCTGGAGAGCTTGCAGAGCACTGGGGAAAGGCAGGCAGAGAATTCCCTGCTAGCACCTTCTCGGTGCCTGGGAAGAAGAAGTGTACACATTGCTTCGCAGAATCGCTTTTGTGCAGAAAACACTAACACTTGTTCAGGACGAAAGAAAGCACAGAGCCCCAGATTTGCTGTTACCCTGGAGAGCTTGCAGAGCACTGGGGAAAGGCAGGCAGAGAATTCCCTGCTAGCACCTTCTCTCTGCGCGGGAAGGCAAAGTGTTCACATTTCCTCGCAGAATCGCTTTTGTGCAGAAAACACTAACACTTGTTCAGAACGAAAGAAAGCACAGAGCCCCAGATTTGCTGTTGTCCTGGAGAGCTTGCAGAGCACTGGGGAAAGGCAGGCAGAGAATTCCCTGCTAGCACCTTCTCTGTTCGCGGGAAGGCAAAGTGTTCACATTGCTTCGCAGAATCGCTTTTGTGCAGAAAACACTAACACTTGTTCAGAACGAAAGAAAGCACAGAGCCCCAGATTTTATGTTGTCCTGGAGAGCTTGCAGAGCACTGGGGAAAGGCAGGCAGAGAATTCCCTGCTAGCACCTTCTCGGTGCCTGGGAAGAAGAAGTGTTCACATTGCTTCGCAGAATCGCTTTTGTGCAGAAAACACTAACACTTGTTCAGAACGAAAGAAAGCACAGAGCCCCAGATTTGCTGTTGTCCTGGAGAGCTTGCAGAGCACTGGGGAAAGGCAGGCAGAGAATTCCCTGCTAGCACCTTCTCTGTGCCTGGGAAGAAGAAGTGTTCACATTGCTTCGCAGAATCGCTTTTGTGCAGAAAACACTAACACTTGTTCAGAACGAAAGAAAGCACAGAGCCCCAGATTTTATGTTGTCCTGGAGAGCTTGCAGAGCACTGGGGAAAGGCAGGCAGAGAATTCCCTGCTAGCACCTTCTCTGTGCCTGGGAAGCAGAAGTGTTCACATTGCTTCGCAGAATCGCTTTTGTGCAGAAAACACTAACACTTGTTCAGAACGAAAGAAAGCACAGAGCCCCAGATTTGCTGTTGTCCTGGAGAGCTTGCAGAGCACTGGGGAAAGGCAGGCAGAGAATTCCCTGCTAGCACCTTCTCTGTGCCTGGGAAGAAGAAGTGTTCACATTGCTTCGCAGAATCGCTTTTGTGCAGAAAACACTAACACTTGTTCAGAACGAAAGAAAGCACAGAGCCCCAGATTTGCTGTTGTCCTGGAGAGCTTGCAGAGCACTGGGGAAAGGCAGGCAGAGAATTCCCTGCTAGCACCTTCTCTGTGCCTGGGAAGCAGAAGTGTTCACATTGCTTCGCAGAATCGCTTTTGTGCAGAAAACACTAACACTTGTTCAGAACGAAAGAAAGCACAGAGCCCCAGATTTTATGTTGTCCTGGAGAGCTTGCAGAGCACTGGGGAAAGGCAGGCAGAGAATTCCCTGCTAGCACCTTCTCGGTGCCTGGGAAGAAGAAGTGTTCACATTGCTTCGCAGAATCGCTTTTGTGCAGAAAACACTAACACTTGTTCAGAACGAAAGAAAGCACAGAGCCCCAGATTTTATGTTGTCCTGGAGAGCTTGCAGAGCACTGGGGAAAGGCAGGCAGAGAATTCCCTGCTAGCACCTTCTCTGTGCCTGGGAAGAAGAAGTGTTCACATTGCTTCGCAGAATCGCTTTTGTGCAGAAAACACTAACACTTGTTCAGAACGAAAGAAAGCACAGAGCCCCAGATTTGCTGTTGTCCTGGAGAGCTTGCAGAGCACTGGGGAAAGGCAGGCAGAGAATTCCCTGCTAGCACCTTCTCTGTGCCTGGGAAGCAGAAGTGTTCACATTGCTTCGCAGAATCGCTTTTGTGCAGAAAACACTAACACTTGTTCAGAACGAAAGAAAGCACAGAGCCCCAGATTTTATGTTGTCCTGGAGAGCTTGCAGAGCACTGGGGAAAGGCAGGCAGAGAATTCCCTGCTAGCACCTTCTCGGTGCCTGGGAAGAAGAAGTGTTCACATTGCTTCGCAGAATCGCTTTTGTGCAGAAAACACTAACACTTGTTCAGAACGAAAGAAAGCACAGAGCCCCATATTTGCTGTTGTCCTGTAGAGCTTGCAGAGCACTGGGGAAAGGCAGGCAGAGAATTCCCTGCTAGCACCTTCTCGGTGCCTGGGAAGAAGAAGTGTTCACATTGCTTCGCAGAATCGCTTTTGTGCAGAAAACACTAACACTTGTTCAGAACGAAAGAAAGCACAGAGCCCCATATTTGCTGTTGTCCTGTAGAGCTTGCAGAGCACTGGGGAAAGGCAGGCAGAGAATTCCCTGCTAGCACCTTCTCTGTGCCTGGGAAGCAGAAGTGTTCACATTGCTTCGCAGAATCGCTTTTGTGCAGAAAACACTAACACTTGTTCAGAACGAAAGAAAGCACAGAGCCCCAGATTCTATGTTGTCCTGGAGAGCTTGCAGAGCACTGGGGAAAGGCAGGCAGAGAATTCCCTGCTAGCACCTTCTCTCTGCGCGGGAATGAGAAGTGTTCACATTGCTTCGCAGAATCGCTTTTGTGCAGAAAACACTAACACTTGTTCAGAACGAAAGAAAGCACAGAGCCCCAGATTTTATGTTGTCCTGGAGAGCTTGCAGAGCACTGGGGAAAGGCAGGCAGAGAATTCCCTGCTAGCACCTTCTCTGTGCCTGGGAAGCAGAAGTGTTCACATTGCTTCGCAGAATCGCTTTTGTGCAGAAAACACTAACACTTGTTCAGAACGAAAGAAAGCACAGAGCCCCAGATTTGCTGTTGTGCTGGAGAGCTTGCAGAGCACTGGGGAAAGGCAGGCAGAGAATTCCCTGCTAGCACCTTCTCTGTGCGCGGGAAGGCAAAGTGTTCACATTTCCTCGCAGAATCGCTTTTGTGCAGAAAACACTAACACTTGTTCAGAACGAAAGAAAGCACAGAGCCCCAGATTTGCTGTTGTCCTGGAGAGCTTGCAGAGCACTGGGGAAAGGCAGGCAGAGAATTCCCTGCTAGCACCTTCTCTCTGCGCGGGAATGAGAAGTGTTCACATTGCTTCGCAGAATCGCTTTTGTGCAGAAAACACTAACACTTGTTCAGAACGAAAGAAAGCACAGAGCCCCAGATTTTATGTTGTCCTGGAGAGCTTGCAGAGCACTGGGGAAAGGCAGGCAGAGAATTCCCTGCTAGCACCTTCTCTGTGCCTGGGAAGCAGAAGTGTTCACATTGCTTCGCAGAATCGCTTTTGTGCAGAAAACACTAACACTTGTTCAGAACGAAAGAAAGCACAGAGCCCCAGGTTTGCTGTTACCCTGGAGAGGTTGCAGAGCACTGGGGAAAGGCAGGCAGAGAATTCCCTGCTAGCACCTTCTCTGTGCGCGGGAAGGCAAAGTGTTCACATTTCCTCGCAGAATCGCTTTTGTGCAGAAAACACTAACACTTGTTCAGAACGAAAGAAAGCACAGAGCCCCAGATTTTATGTTGTCCTGGAGAGCTTGCAGAGCACTGGGGAAAGGCAGGCAGAGAATTCCCTGCTAGCACCTTCTCGGTGCCTGGGAAGAAGAAGTGTTCACATTGCTTCGCAGAATCGCTTTTGTGCAGAAAACACTAACACTTGTTCAGAACGAAAGAAAGCACAGAGCCCCATATTTGCTGTTGTCCTGTAGAGCTTGCAGAGCACTGGGGAAAGGCAGGCAGAGAATTCCCTGCTAGCACCTTCTCGGTGCCTGGGAAGAAGAAGTGTTCACATTGCTTCGCAGAATCGCTTTTGTGCAGAAAACACTAACACTTGTTCAGAACGAAAGAAAGCACAGAGCCCCAGATTTTATGTTGTCCTGGAGAGCTTGCAGAGCACTGGGGAAAGGCAGGCAGAGTATTCCCTGCTAGCACCTTCTCTCTGCGCGGGAATGAGAAGTGTTCACATTGCTTCGCAGAATCGCTTTTGTGCAGAAAACACTAACACTTGTTCAGAACGAAAGAAAGCACAGAGCCCCAGATTTGCTGTTGTCCTGGAGAGCTTGCAGAGCACTGGGGAAAGGCAGGCAGAGAATTCCCTGCTAGCACCTTCTCTCTGCGCGGGAATGAGAAGTGTTCACATTGCTTCGCAGAATCGCTTTTGTGCAGAAAACACTAACACTTGTTCAGAACGAAAGAAAGCACAGAGCCCCAGATTTTATGTTGTCCTGGAGAGCTTGCAGAGCACTGGGGAAAGGCAGGCAGAGAATTCCCTGCTAGCACCTTCTCTGTGGGCGGGAAGGCAAAGTGTTCACATTTCCTCGCAGAATCGCTTTTGTGCAGAAAACACTAACACTTGTTCAGAACGAAAGAAAGCACAGAGCCCCAGATTTTATGTTGTCCTGGAGAGCTTGCAGAGCACTGGGGAAAGGCAGGCAGAGAACTCCCTGCTAGCACCGTCTCTGTGCGCGGGAAGGCAAAGTGTTCACATTTCCTCGCAGAATCGCTTTTGTGCAGAAAACACTAACACTTGTTCAGAACGAAAGAAAGCACAGAGCCCCAGATTTTATGTTTTCCTGGAGAGCTTGCAGAGCACTGGGGAAAGGCAGGCAGAGAATTCCCTGCTAGCACCTTCTCGGTGCCTGGGAAGAAGAAGTGTTCACATTGCTTCGCAGAATCGCTTTTGTGCAGAAAACACTAACACTTGTTCAGAACGAAAGAAAGCACAGAGCCCCAGATTTGCTGTTGTCCTGGAGAGCTTGCAGAGCACTGGGGAAAGGCAGGCAGAGAATTCCCTGCTAGCACCTTCTCTGTGCCTGGGAAGAAGAAGTGTTCACATTGCTTCGCAGAATCGCTTTTGTGCAGAAAACACTAACACTTGTTCAGAACGAAAGAAAGCACAGAGCCCTAGATTTGCTGTTGTCCTGGAGAGCTTGCAGAGCACTGGGGAAAGGCAGGCAGAGAATTCCCTGCTAGCACCTTCTCTCTGCGCGGGAATGAGAAGTGTTCACATTGCTTCGCAGAATCGCTTTTGTGCAGAAAACACTAACACTTGTTCAGAACGAAAGAAAGCACAGAGCCCCAGATTTTATGTTGTCCTGGAGAGCTTGCAGAGCACTGGGGAAAGGCAGGCAGAAAATTCCCTGCTAGCACCTTCTCTGTGCCTGGGAAGCACAAGTGTTCACATTGCTTCGCAGAATCGCTTTTGTGCAGAAAACACTAACACTTGTTCAGAACGAAAGAAAGCACAGAGCCCCAGATTTTATGTTGTCCTGGAGAGCTTGCAGAGCACTGGGGAAAGGCAGGCAGAGAATTCCCTGCTAGCACCTTCTCTGTGCGCGGGAATGAGAAGTGTTCACATTGCTTCGCAGAATCGCTTTTGTGCAGAAAACACTAACACTTGTTCAGAACGAAAGAAAGCACAGAGCCCCAGATTTGCTGTTGTCCTGGAGAGCTTGCAGAGCACTGGGGAAAGGCAGGCAGAGAATTCCCTGCTAGCACCTTCTCGGTGCCTGGGAAGAAGAAGTGTTCACATTGCTTCGCAGAATCGCTTTTGTGCAGAAAACACTAACACTTGTTCAGAACGAAAGAAAGCACAGAGCCCCAGATTTTATGTTGTCCTGGAGAGCTTGCAGAGCACTGGGGAAAGGCAGGCAGAGTATTCCCTGCTAGCACCTTCTCTCTGCGCGGGAATGAGAAGTGTTCACATTGCTTCGCAGAATCGCTTTTGTGCAGAAAACACTAACACTTGTTCAGAACGAAAGAAAGCACAGAGCCCCAGATTTGCTGTTGTCCTGGAGAGCTTGCAGAGCACTGGGGAAAGGCAGGCAGAGAATTCCCTGCTAGCACCTTCTCTCTGCGCGGGAATGAGAAGTGTTCACATTGCTTCGCAGAATCGCTTTTGTGCAGAAAACACTAACACTTGTTCAGAACGAAAGAAAGCACAGAGCCCCAGATTTTATGTTGTCCTGGAGAGCTTGCAGAGCACTGGGGAAAGGCAGGCAGAGAATTCCCTGCTAGCACCTTCTCTGTGGGCGGGAAGGCAAAGTGTTCACATTTCCTCGCAGAATCGCTTTTGTGCAGAAAACACTAACACTTGTTCAGAACGAAAGAAAGCACAGAGCCCCAGATTTTATGTTGTCCTGGAGAGCTTGCAGAGCACTGGGGAAAGGCAGGCAGAGAACTCCCTGCTAGCACCGTCTCTGTGCGCGGGAAGGCAAAGTGTTCACATTTCCTCGCAGAATCGCTTTTGTGCAGAAAACACTAACACTTGTTCAGAACGAAAGAAAGCACAGAGCCCCAGATTTTATGTTTTCCTGGAGAGCTTGCAGAGCACTGGGGAAAGGCAGGCAGAGAATTCCCTGCTAGCACCTTCTCGGTGCCTGGGAAGAAGAAGTGTTCACATTGCTTCGCAGAATCGCTTTTGTGCAGAAAACACTAACACTTGTTCAGAACGAAAGAAAGCACAGAGCCCCAGATTTGCTGTTGTCCTGGAGAGCTTGCAGAGCACTGGGGAAAGGCAGGCAGAGAATTCCCTGCTAGCACCTTCTCTGTGCCTGGGAAGAAGAAGTGTTCACATTGCTTCGCAGAATCGCTTTTGTGCAGAAAACACTAACACTTGTTCAGAACGAAAGAAAGCACAGAGCCCTAGATTTGCTGTTGTCCTGGAGAGCTTGCAGAGCACTGGGGAAAGGCAGGCAGAGAATTCCCTGCTAGCACCTTCTCTCTGCGCGGGAATGAGAAGTGTTCACATTGCTTCGCAGAATCGCTTTTGTGCAGAAAACACTAACACTTGTTCAGAACGAAAGAAAGCACAGAGCCCCAGATTTTATGTTGTCCTGGAGAGCTTGCAGAGCACTGGGGAAAGGCAGGCAGAAAATTCCCTGCTAGCACCTTCTCTGTGCCTGGGAAGCACAAGTGTTCACATTGCTTCGCAGAATCGCTTTTGTGCAGAAAACACTAACACTTGTTCAGAACGAAAGAAAGCACAGAGCCCCAGATTTTATGTTGTCCTGGAGAGCTTGCAGAGCACTGGGGAAAGGCAGGCAGAGAATTCCCTGCTAGCACCTTCTCTGTGCGCGGGAATGAGAAGTGTTCACATTGCTTCGCAGAATCGCTTTTGTGCAGAAAACACTAACACTTGTTCAGAACGAAAGAAAGCACAGAGCCCCAGATTTGCTGTTGTCCTGGAGAGCTTGCAGAGCACTGGGGAAAGGCAGGCAGAGAATTCCCTGCTAGCACCTTCTCGGTGCCTGGGAAGAAGAAGTGTTCACATTGCTTCGCAGAATCGCTTTTGTGCAGAAAACACTAACACTTGTTCAGAACGAAAGAAAGCACAGAGCCCCAGATTTGCTGTTGTCCTGGAGAGCTTGCAGAGCACTGGGGAAAGGCAGGCAGAGAATTCCCTGCTAGCACCTTCTCGGTGCCTGGGAAGAAGAAGTGTTCACATTGCTTCGCAGAATCGCTTGTGTGCAGAAAACACTAACACTTGTTCAGGACGAAAGAAAGCACAGAGCCCCAGATTTGCTGTTACCCTGGAGAGCTTGCAGAGCACTGGGGAAAGGCAGGCAGAGAATTCCCTGCTAGCACCTTCTCTCTGCGCGGGAAGGCAAAGTGTTCACATTTCCTCGCAGAATCGCTTTTGTGCAGAAAACACTAACACTTGTTCAGAACGAAAGAAAGCACAGAGCCCCAGATTTGCTGTTGTCCTGGAGAGCTTGCAGAGCACTGGGGAAAGGCAGGCAGAGAATTCCCTGCTAGCACCTTCTCTGTTCGCGGGAAGGCAAAGTGTTCACATTGCTTCGCAGAATCGCTTTTGTGCAGAAAACACTAACACTTGTTCAGAACGAAAGAAAGCACAGAGCCCCAGATTTTATGTTGTCCTGGAGAGCTTGCAGAGCACTGGGGAAAGGCAGGCAGAGAATTCCCTGCTAGCACCTTCTCGGTGCCTGGGAAGAAGAAGTGTTCACATTGCTTCGCAGAATCGCTTTTGTGCAGAAAACACTAACACTTGTTCAGAACGAAAGAAAGCACAGAGCCCCAGATTTTATGTTGTCCTGGAGAGCTTGCAGAGCACTGGGGAAAGGCAGGCAGAGAATTCCCTGCTAGCACCTTCTCTGTGCCTGGGAAGCAGAAGTGTTCACATTGCTTCGCAGAATCGCTTTTGTGCAGAAAACACTAACACTTGTTCAGAACGAAAGAAAGCACAGAGCCCCAGATTTTATGTTGTCCTGGAGAGCTTGCAGAGCACTGGGGAAAGGCAGGCAGAGAATTCCCTGCTAGCACCTTCTCGGTGCCTGGGAAGAAGAAGTGTTCACATTGCTTCGCAGAATCGCTTTTGTGCAGAAAACACTAACACTTGTTCAGAACGAAAGAAAGCACAGAGCCCCAGATTTTATGTTGTCCTGGAGAGCTTGCAGAGCACTGGGGAAAGGCAGGCAGAGAATTCCCTGCTAGCACCTTCTCTGTGCCTGGGAAGAAGAAGTGTTCACATTGCTTCGCAGAATCGCTTTTGTGCAGAAAACACTAACACTTCTTCAGAACGAAAGAAAGCACAGAGCCCCAGATTTGCTGTTGTCCTGGAGAGCTTGCAGAGCACTGGGGAAAGGCAGGCAGAGAATTCCCTGCTAGCACCTTCTCTGTGCCTGGGAAGCAGAAGTGTTCACATTGCTTCGCAGAATCGCTTTTGTGCAGAAAACACTAACACTTGTTCAGAACGAAAGAAAGCACAGAGCCCCAGATTTTATGTTGTCCTGGAGAGCTTGCAGAGCACTGGGGAAAGGCAGGCAGAGAATTCCCTGCTAGCACCTTCTCGGTGCCTGGGAAGAAGAAGTGTTCACATTGCTTCGCAGAATCGCTTTTGTGCAGAAAACACTAACACTTGTTCAGAACGAAAGAAAGCACAGAGCCCCAGATTTTATGTTGTCCTGGAGAGCTTGCAGAGCACTGGGGAAAGGCAGGCAGAGAATTCCCTGCTAGCACCTTCTCTGTGCCTGGGAAGAAGAAGTGTTCACATTGCTTCGCAGAATCGCTTTTGTGCAGAAAACACTAACACTTGTTCAGAACGAAAGAAAGCACAGAGCCCCAGATTTGCTGTTGTCCTGGAGAGCTTGCAGAGCACTGGGGAAAGGCAGGCAGAGAATTCCCTGCTAGCACCTTCTCGGTGCCTGGGAAGAAGAAGTGTTCACATTGCTTCGCAGAATCGCTTTTGTGCAGAAAACACTAACACTTGTTCAGAACGAAAGAAAGCACAGAGCCCCATATTTGCTGTTGTCCTGTAGAGCTTGCAGAGCACTGGGGAAAGGCAGGCAGAGAATTCCCTGCTAGCACCTTCTCGGTGCCTGGGAAGAAGAAGTGTTCACATTGCTTCGCAGAATCGCTTTTGTGCAGAAAACACTAACACTTGTTCAGAACGAAAGAAAGCACAGAGCCCCATATTTGCTGTTGTCCTGTAGAGCTTGCAGAGCACTGGGGAAAGGCAGGCAGAGAATTCCCTGCTAGCACCTTCTCGGTGCCTGGGAAGAAGAAGTGTTCACATTGCTTCGCAGAATCGCTTTTGTGCAGAAAACACTAACACTTGTTCAGAACGAAAGAAAGCACAGAGCCCCAGATTTTATGTTGTCCTGGAGAGCTTGCAGAGCACTGGGGAAAGGCAGGCAGAGAATTCCCTGCTAGCACCTTCTCTGTGCCTGGGAAGAAGAAGTGTTCACATTGCTTCGCAGAATCGCTTTTGTGCAGAAAACACTAACACTTGTTCAGACCGAAAGAAAGCACAGAGCCCCAGATTTGCTGTTGTCCTGGAGAGCTTGCAGAGCACTGGGGAAAGGCAGGCAGAGAATTCCCTGCTAGCACCTTCTCTCTGCGCGGGAATGAGAAGTGTTCACATTGCTTCGCAGAATCGCTTTTGTGCAGAAAACACTAACACTTGTTCAGAACGAAAGAAAGCACAGAGCCCCAGATTTTATGTTGTCCTGGAGAGCTTGCAGAGCACTGGGGAAAGGCAGGCAGAGAATTCCCTGCTAGCACCTTCTCTGTGCCTGGGAAGCAGAAGTGTTCACATTGCTTCGCAGAATCGCTTTTGTGCAGAAAACACTAACACTTGTTCAGAACGAAAGAAAGCACAGAGCCCCAGATTTGCTGTTGTGCTGGAGAGCTTGCAGAGCACTGGGGAAAGGCAGGCAGAGAATTCCCTGCTAGCACCTTCTCTGTGCCTGGGAAGCAGAAGTGTTCACATTGCTTCGCAGAATCGCTTTTGTGCAGAAAACACTAACACTTGTTCAGAACGAAAGAAAGCACAGAGCCCCAGATTTGCTGTTGTCCTGGAGAGCTTGCAGAGCACTGGGGAAAGGCAGGCAGAGAATTCCCTGCTAGCACCTTCTCTGTGCGCGGGAAGGCAAAGTGTTCACATTTCCTCGCAGAATCGCTTTTGTGCAGAAAACACTAACGCTTGTTCAGAACGAAAGAAAGCACAGAGCCCCAGATTTGCTGTTACCCTGGAGAGGTTGCAGAGCACTGGGGAAAGGCAGGCAGAGAATTCCCTGCTAGCACCTTCTCTGTGCGCGGGAAGGCAAAGTGTTCACATTTCCTCGCAGAATCGCTTTTGTGCAGAAAACACTAACACTTGTTCAGAACGAAAGAAAGCACAGAGCCCCAGATTTTATGTTGTCCTGGAGAGCTTGCAGAGCACTGGGGAAAGGCAGGCAGAGAATTCCCTGCTAGCACCTTCTCGGTGCCTGGGAAGAAGAAGTGTTCACATTGCTTCGCAGAATCGCTTTTGTGCAGAAAACACTAACACTTGTTCAGAACGAAAGAAAGCACAGAGCCCCATATTTGCTGTTGTCCTGTAGAGCTTGCAGAGCACTGGGGAAAGGCAGGCAGAGAATTCCCTGCTAGCACCTTCTCGGTGCCTGGGAAGAAGAAGTGTTCACATTGCTTCGCAGAATCGCTTTTGTGCAGAAAACACTAACACTTGTTCAGAACGAAAGAAAGCACAGAGCCCCAGATTTTATGTTGTCCTGGAGAGCTTGCAGAGCACTGGGGAAAGGCAGGCAGAGAATTCCCTGCTAGCACCTTCTCTGTGCCTGGGAAGCAGAAGTGTTCACATTGCTTCGCAGAATCGCTTTTGTGCAGAAAACACTAACACTTGTTCAGAACGAAAGAAAGCACAGAGCCCCAGATTTTATGTTGTCCTGGAGAGCTTGCAGAGCACTGGGGAAAGGCAGGCAGAGAATTCCCTGCTAGCACCTTCTCTCTGCGCGGGAATGAGAAGTGTTCACATTTCCTCGCAGAATCGCTTTTGTGCAGAAAACACTAACACTTGTTCAGAACGAAAGAAAGCACAGAGCCCCAGATTTTATGTTGTCCTGGAGAGCTTGCAGAGCACTGGGGAAAGGCAGGCAGAGAATTCCCTGCTAGCACCTTCTCGGTGCCTGGGAAGAAGAAGTGTTCACATTGCTTCGCAGAATCGCTTTTGTGCAGAAAACACTAACACTTGTTCAGAACGAAAGAAAGCACAGAGCCCCAGATTTGCTGTTGTCCTGGAGAGCTTGCAGAGCACTGGGGAAAGGCAGGCAGAGAATTCCCTGCTAGCACCTTCTCTGTGCCTGGGAAGCAGAAGTGTTCCCATTGCTTCGCAGAATCGCTTTTGTGCAGAAAACACTAACACTTGTTCAGAACGAAAGAAAGCACAGAGCCCCAGATTTGCTGTTGTCCTGGAGAGCTTGCAGAGCACTGGGGAAAGGCAGGCAGAGAATTCCCTGCTAGCACCTTCTCGGTGCCTGGGAAGAAGAAGTGTACACATTGCTTCGCAGAATCGCTTTTGTGCAGAAAACACTAACACTTGTACAGGACGAAAGAAAGCACAGAGCCCCAGATTTGCTGTTACCCTGGAGAGCTTGCAGAGCACTGGGGAAAGGCAGGCAGAGAATTCCCTGCTAGCACCTTCTCTGTGCGCGGGAAGGCAAAGTGTTCACATTTCCTCGCAGAATCGCTTTTGTGCAGAAAACACTAACACTTGTTCAGAACGAAAGAAAGCACAGAGCCCCAGATTTGCTGTTGTCCTGGAGAGCTTGCAGAGCACTGGGGAAAGGCAGGCAGAGAATTCCCTGCTAGCACCTTCTCTGTGCGCGGGAAGGCAAAGTGTTCACATTTCCTCGCAGAATCGCTTTTGTGCAGAAAACACTAACGCTTGTTCAGAACGAAAGAAAGCACAGAGCCCCAGATTTGCTGTTACCCTGGAGAGGTTGCAGAGCACTGGGGAAAGGCAGGCAGAGAATTCCCTGCTAGCACCTTCTCTGTGCGCGGGAAGGCAAAGTGTTCACATTTCCTCGCAGAATCGCTTTTGTGCAGAAAACACTAACACTTGTTCAGAACGAAAGAAAGCACAGAGCCCCAGATTTTATGTTGTCCTGGAGAGCTTGCAGAGCACTGGGGAAAGGCAGGCAGAGAATTCCCTGCTAGCACCTTCTCGGTGCCTGGGAAGAAGAAGTGTTCACATTGCTTCGCAGAATCGCTTTTGTGCAGAAAACACTAACACTTGTTCAGAACGAAAGAAAGCACAGAGCCCCAGATTTGCTGTTGTCCTGTAGAGCTTGCAGAGCACTGGGGAAAGGCAGGCAGAGAATTCCCTGCTAGCACCTTCTCGGTGCCTGGGAAGAAGAAGTGTTCACATTGCTTCGCAGAATCGCTTTTGTGCAGAAAACACTAACACTTGTTCAGAACGAAAGAAAGCACAGAGCCCCAGATTTTATGTTGTCCTGGAGAGCTTGCAGAGCACTGGGGAAAGGCAGGCAGAGAATTCCCTGCTAGCACCTTCTCTGTGCCTGGGAAGCAGAAGTGTTCACATTGCTTCGCAGAATCGCTTTTGTGCAGAAAACACTAACACTTGTTCAGAACGAAAGAAAGCACAGAGCCCCAGATTTTATGTTGTCCTGGAGAGCTTGCAGAGCACTGGGGAAAGGCAGGCAGAGAATTCCCTGCTAGCACCTTCTCTCTGCGCGGGAATGAGAAGTGTTCACATTTCCTCGCAGAATCGCTTTTGTGCAGAAAACACTAACACTTGTTCAGAACGAAAGAAAGCACAGAGCCCCAGATTTTATGTTGTCCTGGAGAGCTTGCAGAGCACTGGGGAAAGGCAGGCAGAGAATTCCCTGCTAGCACCTTCTCTGTGCCTGGGAAGAAGAAGTGTTCACATTGCTTCGCAGAATCGCTTTTGTGCAGAAAACACTAACACTTGTTCAGAACGAAAGAAAGCACAGAGCCCCAGATTTGCTGTTGTCCTGGAGAGCTTGCAGAGCACTGGGGAAAGGCAGGCAGAGAATTCCCTGCTAGCACCTTCTCTGTGCCTGGGAAGCAGAAGTGTTCCCATTGCTTCGCAGAATCGCTTTTGTGCAGAAAACACTAACACTTGTTCAGAACGAAAGAAAGCACAGAGCCCCAGATTTGCTGTTGTCCTGGAGAGCTTGCAGAGCACTGGGGAAAGGCAGGCAGAGAATTCCCTGCTAGCACCTTCTCGGTGCCTGGGAAGAAGAAGTGTACACATTGCTTCGCAGAATCGCTTTTGTGCAGAAAACACTAACACTTGTACAGGACGAAAGAAAGCACAGAGCCCCAGATTTGCTGTTACCCTGGAGAGCTTGCAGAGCACTGGGGAAAGGCAGGCAGAGAATTCCCTGCTAGCACCTTCTCTCTGCGCGGGAAGGCAAAGTGTTCACATTTCCTCGCAGAATCGCTTTTGTGCAGAAAACACTAACACTTGTTCAGAACGAAAGAAAGCACAGAGCCCCAGATTTGCTGTTGTCCTGGAGAGCTTGCAGAGCACTGGGGAAAGGCAGGCAGAGAATTCCCTGCTAGCACCTTCTCTGTTCGCGGGAAGGCAAAGTGTTCACATTGCTTCGCAGAATCGCTTTTGTGCAGAAAACACTACCACTTGTTCAGAACGAAAGAAAGCACAGAGCCCCAGATTTTATGTTGTCCTGGAGAGCTTGCAGAGCACTGGGGAAAGGCAGGCAGAGAATTCCCTGCTAGCACCTTCTCGGTGCCTGGGAAGAAGAAGTGTTCACATTGCTTCGCAGAATCGCTTTTGTGCAGAAAACACTAACACTTGTTCAGAACGAAAGAAAGCACAGAGCCCCAGATTTTATGTTGTCCTGGAGAGCTTGCAGAGCACTGGGGAAAGGCAGGCAGAGAATTCCCTGCTAGCACCTTCTCTGTGCCTGGGAAGCAGAAGTGTTCACATTGCTTCGCAGAATCGCTTTTGTGCAGAAAACACTAACACTTGTTCAGAACGAAAGAAAGCACAGAGCCCCAGATTTGCTGTTGTGCTGGAGAGCTTGCAGAGCACTGGGGAAAGGCAGGCAGAGAATTCCCTGCTAGCACCTTCTCTGTGCCTGGGAAGCAGAAGTGTTCACATTGCTTCGCAGAATCGCTTTTGTGCAGAAAACACTAACACTTGTTCAGAACGAAAGAAAGCACAGAGCCCCAGATTTTATGTTGTCCTGGAGAGCTTGCAGAGCACTGGGGAAAGGCAGGCAGAGAATTCCCTGCTAGCACCTTCTCGGTGCCTGGGAAGAAGAAGTGTTCACATTGCTTCGCAGAATCGCTTTTGTGCAGAAAACACTAACACTTGTTCAGAACGAAAGAAAGCACAGAGCCCCAGATTTGCTGTTGTCCTGGAGAGCTTGCAGAGCACTGGGGAAAGGCAGGCAGAGAATTCCCTGCTAGCACCTTCTCTGTGCCTGGGAAGCAGAAGTGTTCACATTGCTTCGCAGAATCGCTTTTGTGCAGAAAACACTAACACTTGTTCAGAACGAAAGAAAGCACAGAGCCCCAGATTTTATGTTGTCCTGGAGAGCTTGCAGAGCACTGGGGAAAGGCAGGCAGAGAATTCCCTGCTAGCACCTTCTCGGTGCCTGGGAAGAAGAAGTGTTCACATTGCTTCGCAGAATCGCTTTTGTGCAGAAAACACTAACACTTGTTCAGAACGAAAGAAAGCACAGAGCCCCAGATTTTATGTTGTCCTGGAGAGCTTGCAGAGCACTGGGGAAAGGCAGGCAGAGAATTCCCTGCTAGCACCTTCTCTGTGCCTGGGAAGAAGAAGTGTTCACATTGCTTCGCAGAATCGCTTTTGTGCAGAAAACACTAACACTTGTTCAGAACGAAAGAAAGCACAGAGCCCCAGATTTGCTGTTGTCCTGGAGAGCTTGCAGAGCACTGGGGAAAGGCAGGCAGAGAATTCCCTGCTAGCACCTTCTCTGTGCCTGGGAAGCAGAAGTGTTCACATTGCTTCGCAGAATCGCTTTTGTGCAGAAAACACTAACACTTGTTCAGAACGAAAGAAAGCACAGAGCCCCAGATTTTATGTTGTCCTGGAGAGCTTGCAGAGCACTGGGGAAAGGCAGGCAGAGAATTCCCTGCTAGCACCTTCTCGGTGCCTGGGAAGAAGAAGTGTTCACATTGCTTCGCAGAATCGCTTTTGTGCAGAAAACACTAACACTTGTTCAGAACGAAAGAAAGCACAGAGCCCCATATTTGCTGTTGTCCTGTAGAGCTTGCAGAGCACTGGGGAAAGGCAGGCAGAGAATTCCCTGCTAGCACCTTCTCGGTGCCTGGGAAGAAGAAGTGTTCACATTGCTTCGCAGAATCGCTTTTGTGCAGAAAACACTAACACTTGTTCAGAACGAAAGAAAGCACAGAGCCCCAGATTCTATGTTGTCCTGGAGAGCTTGCAGAGCACTGGGGAAAGGCAGGCAGAGAATTCCCTGCTAGCACCTTCTCTCTGCGCGGGAATGAGAAGTGTTCACATTGCTTCGCAGAATCGCTTTTGTGCAGAAAACACTAACACTTGTTCAGAACGAAAGAAAGCACAGAGCCCCAGATTTTATGTTGTCCTGGAGAGCTTGCAGAGCACTGGGGAAAGGCAGGCAGAGAATTCCCTGCTAGCACCTTCTCTGTGCCTGGGAAGCAGAAGTGTTCACATTGCTTCGCAGAATCGCTTTTGTGCAGAAAACACTAACACTTGTTCAGAACGAAAGAAAGCACAGAGCCCCAGATTTGCTGTTGTGCTGGAGAGCTTGCAGAGCACTGGGGAAAGGCAGGCAGAGAATTCCCTGCTAGCACCTTCTCTGTGCCTGGGAAGCAGAAGTGTTCACATTGCTTCGCAGAATCGCTTTTGTACAGAAAACACTAACACTTGTTCAGAACGAAAGAAAGCACAGAGCCCCAGATTTGCTGTTGTCCTGGAGAGCTTGCAGAGCACTGGGGAAAGGCAGGCAGAGAATTCCCTGCTAGCACCTTCTCTGTGCGCGGGAAGGCAAAGTGTTCACATTTCCTCGCAGAATCGCTTTTGTGCAGAAAACACTAACGCTTGTTCAGAACGAAAGAAAGCACAGAGCCCCAGATTTGCTGTTGTCCTGGAGAGCTTGCAGAGCACTGGGGAAAGGCAGGCAGAGAATTCCCTGCTAGCACCTTCTCTCTGCGCGGGAATGAGAAGTGTTCACATTGCTTCGCAGAATCGCTTTTGTGCAGAAAATACTAACACTTGTTCAGAACGAAAGAAAGCACAGAGCCCCAGATTTGCTGTTGTGCTGGAGAGCTTGCAGAGCACTGGGGAAAGGCAGGCAGAGAATTCCCTGCTAGCACCTTCTCTGTGCCTGGGAAGCAGAAGTGTTCACATTGCTTCGCAGAATCGCTTTTGTGCAGAAAACACTAACACTTGTTCAGAACGAAAGAAAGCACAGAGCCCCAGGTTTGCTGTTACCCTGGAGAGGTTGCAGAGCACTGGGGAAAGGCAGGCAGAGAATTCCCTGCTAGCACCTTCTCTGTGCGCGGGAAGGCAAAGTGTTCACATTTCCTCGCAGAATCGCTTTTGTGCAGAAAACACTAACACTTGTTCAGAACGAAAGAAAGCACAGAGCCCCAGATTTTATGTTGTCCTGGAGAGCTTGCAGAGCACTGGGGAAAGGCAGGCAGAGAATTCCCTGCTAGCACCTTCTCTCTGCGCGGGAATGAGAAGTGTTCACATTTCCTCGCAGAATCGCTTTTGTGCAGAAAACACTAACACTTGTTCAGAACGAAAGAAAGCACAGAGCCCCAGATTTTATGTTGTCCTGGAGAGCTTGCAGAGCACTGGGGAAAGGCAGGCAGAGAATTCCCTGCTAGCACCTTCTCGGTGCCTGGGAAGAAGAAGTGTTCACATTGCTTCGCAGAATCGCTTTTGTGCAGAAAACACTAACACTTGTTCAGAACGAAAGAAAGCACAGAGCCCCAGATTTGCTGTTGTCCTGGAGAGCTTGCAGAGCACTGGGGAAAGGCAGGCAGAGAATTCCCTGCTAGCACCTTCTCTGTGCCTGGGAAGCAGAAGTGTTCCCATTGCTTCGCAGAATCGCTTTTGTGCAGAAAACACTAACACTTGTTCAGAACGAAAGAAAGCACAGAGCCCCAGATTTGCTGTTGTCCTGGAGAGCTTGCAGAGCACTGGGGAAAGGCAGGCAGAGAATTCCCTGCTAGCACCTTCTCGGTGCCTGGGAAGAAGAAGTGTACACATTGCTTCGCAGAATCGCTTTTGTGCAGAAAACACTAACACTTGTACAGGACGAAAGAAAGCACAGAGCCCCAGATTTGCTGTTACCCTGGAGAGCTTGCAGAGCACTGGGGAAAGGCAGGCAGAGAATTCCCTGCTAGCACCTTCTCTCTGCGCGGGAAGGCAAAGTGTTCACATTTCCTCGCAGAATCGCTTTTGTGCAGAAAACACTAACACTTGTTCAGAACGAAAGAAAGCACAGAGCCCCAGATTTGCTGTTGTCCTGGAGAGCTTGCAGAGCACTGGGGAAAGGCAGGCAGAGAATTCCCTGCTAGCACCTTCTCTGTTCGCGGGAAGGCAAAGTGTTCACATTGCTTCGCAGAATCGCTTTTGTGCAGAAAACACTAACACTTGTTCAGAACGAAAGAAAGCACAGAGCCCCAGATTTTATGTTGTCCTGGAGAGCTTGCAGAGCACTGGGGAAAGGCAGGCAGAGAATTCCCTGCTAGCACCTTCTCGGTGCCTGGGAAGAAGAAGTGTTCACATTGCTTCGCAGAATCGCTTTTGTGCAGAAAACACTAACACTTGTTCAGAACGAAAGAAAGCACAGAGCCCCAGATTTTATGTTGTCCTGGAGAGCTTGCAGAGCACTGGGGAAAGGCAGGCAGAGAATTCCCTGCTAGCACCTTCTCTGTGCCTGGGAAGCAGAAGTGTTCACATTGCTTCGCAGAATCGCTTTTGTGCAGAAAACACTAACACTTGTTCAGAACGAAAGAAAGCACAGAGCCCCAGATTTGCTGTTGTGCTGGAGAGCTTGCAGAGCACTGGGGAAAGGCAGGCAGAGAATTCCCTGCTAGCACCTTCTCTGTGCCTGGGAAGCAGAAGTGTTCACATTGCTTCGCAGAATCGCTTTTGTGCAGAAAACACTAACACTTGTTCAGAACGAAAGAAAGCACAGAGCCCCAGATTTTATGTTGTCCTGGAGAGCTTGCAGAGCACTGGGGAAAGGCAGGCAGAGAATTCCCTGCTAGCACCTTCTCGGTGCCTGGGAAGAAGAAGTGTTCACATTGCTTCGCAGAATCGCTTTTGTGCAGAAAACACTAACACTTGTTCAGAACGAAAGAAAGCACAGAGCCCCAGATTTGCTGTTGTCCTGGAGAGCTTGCAGAGCACTGGGGAAAGGCAGGCAGAGAATTCCCTGCTAGCACCTTCTCTGTGCCTGGGAAGCAGAAGTGTTCACATTGCTTCGCAGAATCGCTTTTGTGCAGAAAACACTAACACTTGTTCAGAACGAAAGAAAGCACAGAGCCCCAGATTTTATGTTGTCCTGGAGAGCTTGCAGAGCACTGGGGAAAGGCAGGCAGAGAATTCCCTGCTAGCACCTTCTCGGTGCCTGGGAAGAAGAAGTGTTCACATTGCTTCGCAGAATCGCTTTTGTGCAGAAAACACTAACACTTGTTCAGAACGAAAGAAAGCACAGAGCCCCAGATTTTATGTTGTCCTGGAGAGCTTGCAGAGCACTGGGGAAAGGCAGGCAGAGAATTCCCTGCTAGCACCTTCTCTGTGCCTGGGAAGAAGAAGTGTTCACATTGCTTCGCAGAATCGCTTTTGTGCAGAAAACACTAACACTTGTTCAGAACGAAAGAAAGCACAGAGCCCCAGATTTGCTGTTGTCCTGGAGAGCTTGCAGAGCACTGGGGAAAGGCAGGCAGAGAATTCCCTGCTAGCACCTTCTCTGTGCCTGGGAAGCAGAAGTGTTCACATTGCTTCGCAGAATCGCTTTTGTGCAGAAAACACTAACACTTGTTCAGAACGAAAGAAAGCACAGAGCCCCAGATTTTATGTTGTCCTGGAGAGCTTGCAGAGCACTGGGGAAAGGCAGGCAGAGAATTCCCTGCTAGCACCTTCTCGGTGCCTGGGAAGAAGAAGTGTTCACATTGCTTCGCAGAATCGCTTTTGTGCAGAAAACACTAACACTTGTTCAGAACGAAAGAAAGCACAGAGCCCCATATTTGCTGTTGTCCTGTAGAGCTTGCAGAGCACTGGGGAAAGGCAGGCAGAGAATTCCCTGCTAGCACCTTCTCGGTGCCTGGGAAGAAGAAGTGTTCACATTGCTTCGCAGAATCGCTTTTGTGCAGAAAACACTAACACTTGTTCAGAACGAAAGAAAGCACAGAGCCCCAGATTTTATGTTGTCCTGGAGAGCTTGCAGAGCACTGGGGAAAGGCAGGCAGAGAATTCCCTGCTAGCACCTTCTCTGTGCCTGGGAAGCAGAAGTGTTCACATTGCTTCGCAGAATCGCTTTTGTGCAGAAAACACTAACACTTGTTCAGAACGAAAGAAAGCACAGAGCCCCAGATTCTATGTTGTCCTGTAGAGCTTGCAGAGCACTGGGGAAAGGCAGGCAGAGAATTCCCTGCTAGCACCTTCTCTCTGCGCGGGAATGAGAAGTGTTCACATTGCTTCGCAGAATCGCTTTTGTGCAGAAAACACTAACACTTGTTCAGAACGAAAGAAAGCACAGAGCCCCAGATTTTATGTTGTCCTGGAGAGCTTGCAGAGCACTGGGGAAAGGCAGGCAGAGAATTCCCTGCTAGCACCTTCTCTGTGCCTGGGAAGCAGAAGTGTTCACATTGCTTCGCAGAATCGCTTTTGTGCAGAAAACACTAACACTTGTTCAGAACGAAAGAAAGCACAGAGCCCCAGATTTGCTGTTGTGCTGGAGAGCTTGCAGAGCACTGGGGAAAGGCAGGCAGAGAATTCCCTGCTAGCACCTTCTCTGTGCCTGGGAAGCAGAAGTGTTCACATTGCTTCGCAGAATCGCTTTTGTGCAGAAAACACTAACACTTGTTCAGAACGAAAGAAAGCACAGAGCCCCAGATTTGCTGTTGTCCTGGAGAGCTTGCAGAGCACTGGGGAAAGGCAGGCAGAGAATTCCCTGCTAGCACCTTCTCTGTGCGCGGGAAGGCAAAGTGTTCACATTTCCTCGCAGAATCGCTTTTGTGCAGAAAACACTAACGCTTGTTCAGAACGAAAGAAAGCACAGAGCCCCAGATTTGCTGTTGTCCTGGAGAGCTTGCAGAGCACTGGGGAAAGGCAGGCAGAGAATTCCCTGCTAGCACCTTCTCTCTGCGCGGGAATGAGAAGTGTTCACATTGCTTCGCAGAATCGCTTTTGTGCAGAAAATACTAACACTTGTTCAGAACGAAAGAAAGCACAGAGCCCCAGATTTGCTGTTGTGCTGGAGAGCTTGCAGAGCACTGGGGAAAGGCAGGCAGAGAATTCCCTGCTAGCACCTTCTCTGTGCCTGGGAAGCAGAAGTGTACACATTGCTTCGCAGAATCGCTTTTGTGCAGAAAACACTAACACTTGTACAGGACGAAAGAAAGCACAGAGCCCCAGATTTGCTGTTACCCTGGAGAGCTTGCAGAGCACTGGGGAAAGGCAGGCAGAGAATTCCCTGCTAGCACCTTCTCTCTGCGCGGGAAGGCAAAGTGTTCACATTTCCTCGCAGAATCGCTTTTGTGCAGAAAACACTAACACTTGTTCAGAACGAAAGAAAGCACAGAGCCCCAGATTTGCTGTTGTCCTGGAGAGCTTGCAGAGCACTGGGGAAAGGCAGGCAGAGAATTCCCTGCTAGCACCTTCTCTGTTCGCGGGAAGGCAAAGTGTTCACATTGCTTCGCAGAATCGCTTTTGTGCAGAAAACACTAACACTTGTTCAGAACGAAAGAAAGCACAGAGCCCCAGATTTTATGTTGTCCTGGAGAGCTTGCAGAGCACTGGGGAAAGGCAGGCAGAGAATTCCCTGCTAGCACCTTCTCGGTGCCTGGGAAGAAGAAGTGTTCACATTGCTTCGCAGAATCGCTTTTGTGCAGAAAACACTAACACTTGTTCAGAACGAAAGAAAGCACAGAGCCCCAGATTTTATGTTGTCCTGGAGAGCTTGCAGAGCACTGGGGAAAGGCAGGCAGAGAATTCCCTGCTAGCACCTTCTCTGTGCCTGGGAAGCAGAAGTGTTCACATTGCTTCGCAGAATCGCTTTTGTGCAGAAAACACTAACACTTGTTCAGAACGAAAGAAAGCACAGAGCCCCAGATTTGCTGTTGTGCTGGAGAGCTTGCAGAGCACTGGGGAAAGGCAGGCAGAGAATTCCCTGCTAGCACCTTCTCTGTGCCTGGGAAGCAGAAGTGTTCACATTGCTTCGCAGAATCGCTTTTGTGCAGAAAACACTAACACTTGTTCAGAACGAAAGAAAGCACAGAGCCCCAGATTTTATGTTGTCCTGGAGAGCTTGCAGAGCACTGGGGAAAGGCAGGCAGAGAATTCCCTGCTAGCACCTTCTCGGTGCCTGGGAAGAAGAAGTGTTCACATTGCTTCGCAGAATCGCTTTTGTGCAGAAAACACTAACACTTGTTCAGAACGAAAGAAAGCACAGAGCCCCAGATTTGCTGTTGTCCTGGAGAGCTTGCAGAGCACTGGGGAAAGGCAGGCAGAGAATTCCCTGCTAGCACCTTCTCTGTGCCTGGGAAGCAGAAGTGTTCACATTGCTTCGCAGAATCGCTTTTGTGCAGAAAACACTAACACTTGTTCAGAACGAAAGAAAGCACAGAGCCCCAGATTTTATGTTGTCCTGGAGAGCTTGCAGAGCACTGGGGAAAGGCAGGCAGAGAATTCCCTGCTAGCACCTTCTCGGTGCCTGGGAAGAAGAAGTGTTCACATTGCTTCGCAGAATCGCTTTTGTGCAGAAAACACTAACACTTGTTCAGAACGAAAGAAAGCACAGAGCCCCAGATTTTATGTTGTCCTGGAGAGCTTGCAGAGCACTGGGGAAAGGCAGGCAGAGAATTCCCTGCTAGCACCTTCTCTGTGCCTGGGAAGAAGAAGTGTTCACATTGCTTCGCAGAATCGCTTTTGTGCAGAAAACACTAACACTTGTTCAGAACGAAAGAAAGCACAGAGCCCCAGATTTGCTGTTGTCCTGGAGAGCTTGCAGAGCACTGGGGAAAGGCAGGCAGAGAATTCCCTGCTAGCACCTTCTCTGTGCCTGGGAAGCAGAAGTGTTCACATTGCTTCGCAGAATCGCTTTTGTGCAGAAAACACTAACACTTGTTCAGAACGAAAGAAAGCACAGAGCCCCAGATTTGCTGTTGTGCTGGAGAGCTTGCAGAGCACTGGGGAAAGGCAGGCAGAGAATTCCCTGCTAGCACCTTCTCGGTGCCTGGGAAGAAGAAGTGTTCACATTGCTTCGCAGAATCGCTTTTGTGCAGAAAACACTAACACTTGTTCAGAACGAAAGAAAGCACAGAGCCCCATATTTGCTGTTGTCCTGTAGAGCTTGCAGAGCACTGGGGAAAGGCAGGCAGAGAATTCCCTGCTAGCACCTTCTCGGTGCCTGGGAAGCAGAAGTGTTCACATTGCTTCGCAGAATCGCTTTTGTGCAGAAAACACTAACACTTGTTCAGAACGAAAGAAAGCACAGAGCCCCAGATTCTATGTTGTCCTGGAGAGCTTGCAGAGCACTGGGGAAAGGCAGGCAGAGAATTCCCTGCTAGCACCTTCTCTCTGCGCGGGAATGAGAAGTGTTCACATTGCTTCGCAGAATCGCTTTTGTGCAGAAAACACTAACACTTGTTCAGAACGAAAGAAAGCACAGAGCCCCAGATTTTATGTTGTCCTGGAGAGCTTGCAGAGCACTGGGGAAAGGCAGGCAGAGAATTCCCTGCTAGCACCTTCTCTGTGCCTGGGAAGCAGAAGTGTTCACATTGCTTCGCAGAATCGCTTTTGTGCAGAAAACACTAACACTTGTTCAGAACGAAAGAAAGCACAGAGCCCCAGATTTGCTGTTGTGCTGGAGAGCTTGCAGAGCACTGGGGAAAGGCAGGCAGAGAATTCCCTGCTAGCACCTTCTCTGTGCCTGGGAAGCAGAAGTGTTCACATTGCTTCGCAGAATCGCTTTTGTGCAGAAAACACTAACACTTGTTCAGAACGAAAGAAAGCACAGAGCCCCAGATTTGCTGTTGTCCTGGAGAGCTTGCAGAGCACTGGGGAAAGGCAGGCAGAGAATTCCCTGCTAGCACCTTCTCTGTGCGCGGGAAGGCAAAGTGTTCACATTTCCTCGCAGAATCGCTTTTGTGCAGAAAACACTAACGCTTGTTCAGAACGAAAGAAAGCACAGAGCCCCAGATTTGCTGTTGTCCTGGAGAGCTTGCAGAGCACTGGGGAAAGGCAGGCAGAGAATTCCCTGCTAGCACCTTCTCTCTGCGCGGGAATGAGAAGTGTTCACATTGCTTCGCAGAATCGCTTTTGTGCAGAAAATACTAACACTTGTTCAGAACGAAAGAAAGCACAGAGCCCCAGATTTGCTGTTGTGCTGGAGAGCTTGCAGAGCACTGGGGAAAGGCAGGCAGAGAATTCCCTGCTAGCACCTTCTCTGTGCCTGGGAAGCAGAAGTGTTCACATTGCTTCGCAGAATCGCTTTTGTGCAGAAAACACTAACACTTGTTCAGAACGAAAGAAAGCACAGAGCCCCAGGTTTGCTGTTACCCTGGAGAGGTTGCAGAGCACTGGGGAAAGGCAGGCAGAGAATTCCCTGCTAGCACCTTCTCTGTGCGCGGGAAGGCAAAGTGTTCACATTTCCTCGCAGAATCGCTTTTGTGCAGAAAACACTAACACTTGTTCAGAACGAAAGAAAGCACAGAGCCCCAGATTTTATGTTGTCCTGGAGAGCTTGCAGAGCACTGGGGAAAGGCAGGCAGAGAATTCCCTGCTAGCACCTTCTCGGTGCCTGGGAAGAAGAAGTGTTCACATTGCTTCGCAGAATCGCTTTTGTGCAGAAAACACTAACACTTGTTCAGAACGAAAGAAAGCACAGAGCCCCATATTTGCTGTTGTCCTGTAGAGCTTGCAGAGCACTGGGGAAAGGCAGGCAGAGAATTCCCTGCTAGCACCTTCTCGGTGCCTGGGAAGAAGAAGTGTTCACATTGCTTCGCAGAATCGCTTTTGTGCAGAAAACACTAACACTTGTTCAGAACGAAAGAAAGCACAGAGCCCCAGATTTTATGTTGTCCTGGAGAGCTTGCAGAGCACTGGGGAAAGGCAGGCAGAGAATTCCCTGCTAGCACCTTCTCTGTGCCTGGGAAGAAGAAGTGTTCACATTGCTTCGCAGAATCGCTTTTGTGCAGAAAACACTAACACTTGTTCAGAACGAAAGAAAGCACAGAGCCCCAGATTTGCTGTTGTCCTGGAGAGCTTGCAGAGCACTGGGGAAAGGCAGGCAGAGAATTCCCTGCTAGCACCTTCTCTGTGCCTGGGAAGCAGAAGTGTTCACATTGCTTCGCAGAATCGCTTTTGTGCAGAAAACACTAACACTTGTTCAGAACGAAAGAAAGCACAGAGCCCCAGATTTTATGTTGTCCTGGAGAGCTTGCAGAGCACTGGGGAAAGGCAGGCAGAGAATTCCCTGCTAGCACCTTCTCGGTGCCTGGGAAGAAGAAGTGTTCACATTGCTTCGCAGAATCGCTTTTGTGCAGAAAACACTAACACTTGTTCAGAACGAAAGAAAGCACAGAGCCCCATATTTGCTGTTGTCCTGTAGAGCTTGCAGAGCACTGGGGAAAGGCAGGCAGAGAATTCCCTGCTAGCACCTTCTCGGTGCCTGGGAAGAAGAAGTGTTCACATTGCTTCGCAGAATCGCTTTTGTGCAGAAAACACTAACACTTGTTCAGAACGAAAGAAAGCACAGAGCCCCAGATTTTATGTTGTCCTGGAGAGCTTGCAGAGCACTGGGGAAAGGCAGGCAGAGAATTCCCTGCTAGCACCTTCTCTGTGCCTGGGAAGCAGAAGTGTTCACATTGCTTCGCAGAATCGCTTTTGTGCAGAAAACACTAACACTTGTTCAGAACGAAAGAAAGCACAGAGCCCCAGATTCTATGTTGTCCTGGAGAGCTTGCAGAGCACTGGGGAAAGGCAGGCAGAGAATTCCCTGCTAGCACCTTCTCTCTGCGCGGGAATGAGAAGTGTTCACATTGCTTCGCAGAATCGCTTTTGTGCAGAAAACACTAACACTTGTTCAGAACGAAAGAAAGCACAGAGCCCCAGATTTTATGTTGTCCTGGAGAGCTTGCAGAGCACTGGGGAAAGGCAGGCAGAGAATTCCCTGCTAGCACCTTCTCTGTGCCTGTGAAGCAGAAGTGTTCACATTGCTTCGCAGAATCGCTTTTGTGCAGAAAACACTAACACTTGTTCAGAACGAAAGAAAGCACAGAGCCCCAGATTTGCTGTTGTGCTGGAGAGCTTGCAGAGCACTGGGGAAAGGCAGGCAGAGAATTCCCTGCTAGCACCTTCTCTGTGCCTGGGAAGCAGAAGTGTTCACATTGCTTCGCAGAATCGCTTTTGTGCAGAAAACACTAACACTTGTTCAGAACGAAAGAAAGCACAGAGCCCCAGATTTGCTGTTGTCCTGGAGAGCTTGCAGAGCACTGGGGAAAGGCAGGCAGAGAATTCCCTGCTAGCACCTTCTCTGTGCGCGGGAAGGCAAAGTGTTCACATTTCCTCGCAGAATCGCTTTTGTGCAGAAAACACTAACGCTTGTTCAGAACGAAAGAAAGCACAGAGCCCCAGATTTGCTGTTGTCCTGGAGAGCTTGCAGAGCACTGGGGAAAGGCAGGCAGAGAATTCCCTGCTAGCACCTTCTCTCTGCGCGGGAATGAGAAGTGTTCACATTGCTTCGCAGAATCGCTTTTGTGCAGAAAATACTAACACTTGTTCAGAACGAAAGAAAGCACAGAGCCCCAGATTTGCTGTTGTGCTGGAGAGCTTGCAGAGCACTGGGGAAAGGCAGGCAGAGAATTCCCTGCTAGCACCTTCTCTGTGCCTGGGAAGCAGAAGTGTTCACATTGCTTCGCAGAATCGCTTTTGTGCAGAAAACACTAACACTTGTTCAGAACGAAAGAAAGCACAGAGCCCCAGGTTTGCTGTTACCCTGGAGAGGTTGCAGAGCACTGGGGAAAGGCAGGCAGAGAATTCCCTGCTAGCACCTTCTCTGTGCGCGGGAAGGCAAAGTGTTCACATTTCCTCGCAGAATCGCTTTTGTGCAGAAAACACTAACACTTGTTCAGAACGAAAGAAAGCACAGAGCCCCAGATTTTATGTTGTCCTGGAGAGCTTGCAGAGCACTGGGGAAAGGCAGGCAGAGAATTCCCTGCTAGCACCTTCTCGGTGCCTGGGAAGAAGAAGTGTTCACATTGCTTCGCAGAATCGCTTTTGTGCAGAAAACACTAACACTTGTTCAGAACGAAAGAAAGCACAGAGCCCCATATTTGCTGTTGTCCTGTAGAGCTTGCAGAGCACTGGGGAAAGGCAGGCAGAGAATTCCCTGCTAGCACCTTCTCGGTGCCTGGGAAGAAGAAGTGTTCACATTGCTTCGCAGAATCGCTTTTGTGCAGAAAACACTAACACTTGTTCAGAACGAAAGAAAGCACAGAGCCCCAGATTTTATGTTGTCCTGGAGAGCTTGCAGAGCACTGGGGAAAGGCAGGCAGAGAATTCCCTGCTAGCACCTTCTCTGTGCCTGGGAAGAAGAAGTGTTCACATTGCTTCGCAGAATCGCTTTTGTGCAGAAAACACTAACACTTGTTCAGAACGAAAGAAAGCACAGAGCCCCAGATTTTATGTTGTCCTGGAGAGCTTGCAGAGCACTGGGGAAAGGCAGGCAGAGAATTCCCTGCTAGCACCTTCTCTCTGCGCGGGAATGAGAAGTGTTCACATTTCCTCGCAGAATCGCTTTTGTGCAGAAAACACTAACACTTGTTCAGAATGAAAGAAAGCACAGAGCCCCAGATTTTATGTTGTCCTGGAGAGCTTGCAGAGCACTGGGGAAAGGCAGGCAGAGAATTCCCTGCTAGCACCTTCTCGGTGCCTGGGAAGAAGAAGTGTTCACATTGCTTCGCAGAATCGCTTTTGTGCAGAAAACACTAACACTTGTTCAGAACGAAAGAAAGCACAGAGCCCCAGATTTGCTGTTGTCCTGGAGAGCTTGCAGAGCACTGGGGAAAGGCAGGCAGAGAATTCCCTGCTAGCACCTTCTCTGTGCCTGGGAAGCAGAAGTGTTCCCATTGCTTCGCAGAATCGCTTTTGTGCAGAAAACACTAACACTTGTTCAGAACGAAAGAAAGCACAGAGCCCCAGATTTGCTGTTGTCCTGGAGAGCTTGCAGAGCACTGGGGAAAGGCAGGCAGAGAATTCCCTGCTAGCACCTTCTCGGTGCCTGGGAAGAAGAAGTGTACACATTGCTTCGCAGAATCGCTTTTGTGCAGAAAACACTAACACTTGTACAGGACGAAAGAAAGCACAGAGCCCCAGATTTGCTGTTACCCTGGAGAGCTTGCAGAGCACTGGGGAAAGGCAGGCAGAGAATTCCCTGCTAGCACCTTCTCTGTTCGCGGGAAGGCAAAGTGTTCACATTGCTTCGCAGAATCGCTTTTGTGCAGAAAACACTAACACTTGTTCAGAACGAAAGAAAGCAGAGAGCCCCAGATTTTATGTTGTCCTGGAGAGCTTGCAGAGCACTGGGGAAAGGCAGGCAGAGAATTCCCTGCTAGCACCTTCTCTCTGCGCGGGAATGAGAAGTGTTCACATTGCTTCGCAGAATCGCTTTTGTGCAGAAAACACTAACACTTGTTCAGAACGAAAGAAAGCACAGAGCCCCAGATTTTATGTTGTCCTGGAGAGCTTGCAGAGCACTGGGGAAAGGCAGGCAGAGAATTCCCTGCTAGCACCTTCTCTGTGCCTGGGAAGCAGAAGTGTTCACATTGCTTCGCAGAATCGCTTTTGTGCAGAAAACACTAACACTTGTTCAGAACGAAAGAAAGCACAGAGCCCCAGATTTGCTGTTGTGCTGGAGAGCTTGCAGAGCACTGGGGAAAGGCAGGCAGAGAATTCCCTGCTAGCACCTTCTCTGTGCCTGGGAAGCAGAAGTGTTCACATTGCTTCGCAGAATCGCTTTTGTGCAGAAAACACTAACACTTGTTCAGAACGAAAGAAAGCACAGAGCCCCAGGTTTGCTGTTACCCTGGAGAGGTTGCAGAGCACTGGGGAAAGGCAGGCAGAGAATTCCCTGCTAGCACCTTCTCTGTGCGCGGGAAGGCAAAGTGTTCACATTTCCTCGCAGAATCGCTTTTGTGCAGAAAACACTAACACTTGTTCAGAACGAAATAAAGCACAGAGCCCCAGATTTTATGTTGTCCTGGAGAGCTTGCAGAGCACTGGGGAAAGGCAGGCAGAGAATTCCCTGCTAGCACCTTCTCTGTGCCTGGGAAGCAGAAGTGTTCACATTGCTTCGCAGAATCGCTTTTGTGCAGAAAACACTAACACTTGTTCAGAACGAAAGAAAGCACAGAGCCCCATATTTGCTGTTGTCCTGGAGAGCTTGCAGAGCACTGGGGAAAGGCAGGCAGAGAATTCCCTGCTAGCACCTTCTCTCTGCGCGGGAATGAGAAGTGTTCACATTTCCTCGCAGAATCGCTTTTGTGCAGAAAACACTAACACTTGTTCAGAACGAAAGAAAGCACAGAGCCCCAGATTTTATGTTGTCCTGGAGAGCTTGCAGAGCACTGGGGAAAGGCAGGCAGAGAATTCCCTGCTAGCACCTTCTCGGTGCCTGGGAAGAAGAAGTGTTCACATTGCTTCGCAGAATCGCTTTTGTGCAGAAAACACTAACACTTGTTCAGAACGAAAGAAAGCACAGAGCCCCAGATTTGCTGTTGTCCTGGAGAGCTTGCAGAGCACTGGGGAAAGGCAGGCAGAGAATTCCCTGCTAGCACCTTCTCGGTGCCTGGGAAGAAGAAGTGTACACATTGCTTCGCAGAATCGCTTTTGTGCAGAAAACACTAACACTTGTACAGGACGAAAGAAAGCACAGAGCCCCAGATTTGCTGTTACCCTGGAGAGCTTGCAGAGCACTGGGGAAAGGCAGGCAGAGAATTCCCTGCTAGCACCTTCTCTCTGCGCGGGAAGGCAAAGTGTTCACATTTCCTCGCAGAATCGCTTTTGTGCAGAAAACACTAACACTTGTTCAGAACGAAAGAAAGCACAGAGCCCCAGATTTGCTGTTGTCCTGGAGAGCTTGCAGAGCACTGGGGAAAGGCAGGCAGAGAATTCCCTGCTAGCACCTTCTCTGTTCGCGGGAAGGCAAAGTGTTCACATTGCTTCGCAGAATCGCTTTTGTGCAGAAAACACTAACACTTGTTCAGAACGAAAGAAAGCACAGAGCCCCAGATTTTATGTTGTCCTGGAGAGCTTGCAGAGCACTGGGGAAAGGCAGGCAGAGAATTCCCTGCTAGCACCTTCTCTCTGCGCGGGAATGAGAAGTGTTCACATTGCTTCGCAGAATCGCTTTTGTGCAGAAAACACTAACACTTGTTCAGAACGAAAGAAAGCACAGAGCCCCAGATTTTATGTTGTCCTGGAGAGCTTGCAGAGCACTGGGGAAAGGCAGGCAGAGAATTCCCTGCTAGCACCTTCTCGGTGCCTGGGAAGAAGAAGTGTTCACATTGCTTCGCAGAATCGCTTTTGTGCAGAAAACACTAACACTTGTTCAGAACGAAAGAAAGCACAGAGCCCCAGATTTGCTGTTGTCCTGGAGAGCTTGCAGAGCACTGGGGAAAGGCAGGCAGAGAATTCCCTGCTAGCACCTTCTCTGTGCCTGGGAAGCAGAAGTGTTCACATTGCTTCGCAGAATCGCTTTTGTGCAGAAAACACTAACACTTGTTCAGAACGAAAGAAAGCACAGAGCCCCAGATTTTATGTTGTCCTGGAGAGCTTGCAGAGCACTGGGGAAAGGCAGGCAGAGAATTCCCTGCTAGCACCTTCTCTGTGCGCGGGAAGGCAAAGTGTTCACATTTCCTCGCAGAATCGCTTTTGTGCAGAAAACACTAACACTTGTTCAGAACGAAAGAAAGCACAGAGCCCCAGATTTTATGTTGTCCTGGAGAGCTTGCAGAGCACTGGGGAAAGGCAGGCAGAGAATTCCCTGCTAGCACCTTCTCTGTGCCTGGGAAGCAGAAGTGTTCACATTGCTTCGCAGAATCGCTTTTGTGCAGAAAACACTAACACTTGTTCAGAACGAAAGAAAGCACAGAGCCCCAGATTTGCTGTTGTGCTGGAGAGCTTGCAGAGCACTGGGGAAAGGCAGGCAGAGAATTCCCTGCTAGCACCTTCTCTGTGCCTGGGAAGCAGAAGTGTTCACATTGCTTCGCAGAATCGCTTTTGTGCAGAAAACACTAACACTTGTTCAGAACGAAAGAAAGCACAGAGCCCCAGATTTGCTGTTGTCCTGGAGAGCTTGCAGAGCACTGGGGAAAGGCAGGCAGAGAATTCCCTGCTAGCACCTTCTCTGTGCGCGGGAAGGCAAAGTGTTCACATTGCTTCGCAGAATCGCTTTTGTGCAGAAAACACTAACACTTGTTCAGAACGAAAGAAAGCACAGAGCCCCAGATTTGCTGTTGTCCTGGAGAGCTTGCAGAGCACTGGGGAAAGGCAGGCAGAGAATTCCCTGCTAGCACCTTCTCTCTGCGCGGGAATGAGAAGTGTTCACATTGCTTCGCAGAATCGCTTTTGTGCAGAAAACACTAACACTTGTTCAGAACGAAAGAAAGCACAGAGCCCCAGATTTGCTGTTGTGCTGGAGAGCTTGCAGAGCACTGGGGAAAGGCAGGCAGAGAATTCCCTGCTAGCACCTTCTCTGTGCCTGGGAAGCAGAAGTGTTCACATTGCTTCGCAGAATCGCTTTTGTGCAGAAAACACTAACACTTGTTCAGAACGAAAGAAAGCACAGAGCCCCAGGTTTGCTGTTACCCTGGAGAGGTTGCAGAGCACTGGGGAAAGGCAGGCAGAGAATTCCCTGCTAGCACCTTCTCTGTGCGCGGGAAGGCAAAGTGTTCACATTTCCTCGCAGAATCGCTTTTGTGCAGAAAACACTAACACTTGTTCAGAACGAAATAAAGCACAGAGCCCCAGATTTTATGTTGTCCTGGAGAGCTTGCAGAGCACTGGGGAAAGGCAGGCAGAGAATTCCCTGCTAGCACCTTCTCGGTGCCTGGGAAGAAGAAGTGTTCACATTGCTTCGCAGAATCGCTTTTGTGCAGAAAACACTAACACTTGTTCAGAACGAAAGAAAGCACAGAGCCCCATATTTGCTGTTGTCCTGGAGAGCTTGCAGAGCACTGGGGAAAGGCAGGCAGAGAATTCCCTGCTAGCACCTTCTCTGTGCCTGGGAAGCAGAAGTGTTCACATTGCTTCGCAGAATCGCTTTTGTGCAGAAAACACTAACACTTGTTCAGAACGAAAGAAAGCACAGAGCCCCAGATTTTATGTTGTCCTGGAGAGCTTGCAGAGCACTGGGGAAAGGCAGGCAGAGAATTCCCTGCTAGCACCTTCTCTCTGCGCGGGAATGAGAAGTGTTCACATTTCCTCGCAGAATCGCTTTTGTGCAGAAAACACTAACACTTGTTCAGAACGAAAGAAAGCACAGAGCCCCAGATTTGCTGTTGTCCTGGAGAGCTTGCAGAGCACTGGGGAAAGGCAGGCAGAGAATTCCCTGCTAGCACCTTCTCTGTGCGCGGGAAGGCAAAGTGTTCACATTGCTTCGCAGAATCGCTTTTGTGCAGAAAACACTAACACTTGTTCAGAACGAAAGAAAGCACAGAGCCCCAGATTTTATGTTGTCCTGGAGAGCTTGCAGAGCACTGGGGAAAGGCAGGCAGAGAATTCCCTGCTAGCACCTTCTCGGTGCCTGGGAAGAAGAAGTGTTCACATTGCTTCGCAGAATCGCTTTTGTGCAGAAAACACTAACACTTGTTCAGAACGAAAGAAAGCACAGAGCCCCAGATTTTATGTTGTCCTGGAGAGCTTGCAGAGCACTGGGGAAAGGCAGGCAGAGAATTCCCTGCTAGCACCTTCTCGGTGCCTGGGAAGAAGAAGTGTTCACATTGCTTCGCAGAATCGCTTTTGTGCAGAAAACACTAACACTTGTTCAGGACGAAAGAAAGCACAGAGCCCCAGATTTGCTGTTACCCTGGAGACCTTGCAGAGCACTGGGGAAAGGCAGGCAGAGAATTCCCTGCTAGCACCTTCTCTCTGCGCGGGAAGGCAAAGTGTTCACATTTCCTCGCAGAATCGCTTTTGTGCAGAAAACACTAACACTTGTTCAGAACGAAAGAAAGCACAGAGCCCCAGATTTGCTGTTGTCCTGGAGAGCTTGCAGAGCACTGGGGAAAGGCAGGCAGAGAATTCCCTGCTAGCACCTTCTCTGTGCCTGGGAAGCAGAAGTGTTCACATTGCTTCGCAGAATCGCTTTTGTGCAGAAAACACTAACACTTGTTCAGAACGAAAGAAAGCACAGAGCCCCAGATTCTATGTTGTCCTGGACTAACTTGCAGAGCACTGGGGAAAGGCAGGCAGAGAATTCCCTGCTAGCACCTTCTCTCTGCGCGGGAATGAGAAGTGTTCACATTGCTTCGCAGAATCGCTTTTGTGCAGAAAACACTAACACTTGTTCAGAACGAAAGAAAGCACAGAGCCCCATATTTGCTGTTGTCCTGTAGAGCTTGCAGAGCACTGGGGAAAGGCAGGCAGAGAATTCCCTGCTAGCACCTTCTCTGTGCCTGGGAAGCAGAAGTGTTCACATTGCTTCGCAGAATCGCTTTTGTGCAGAAAACACTAACACTTGTTCAGAACGAAAGAAAGCACAGAGCCCCAGATTTGCTGTTGTGCTGGAGAGCTTGCAGAGCACTGGGGAAAGGCAGGCAGAGAATTCCCTGCTAGCACCTTCTCTGTGCCTGGGAAGCAGAAGTGTTCACATTGCTTCGCAGAATCGCTTTTGTGCAGAAAACACTAACACTTGTTCAGAACGAAAGAAAGCACAGAGACCCAGATTTTATGTTGTCCTGGAGAGCTTGCAGAGCACTGGGGAAAGGCAGGCAGAGAATTCCCTGCTAGCACCTTCTCTCTGCGCGGGAATGAGAAGTGTTCACATTGCTTCGCAGAATCGCTTTTGTGCAGAAAACACTAACACTTGTTCAGAACGAAAGAAAGCACAGAGCCCCACATTTTATGTTGTCCTGGAGAGCTTGCAGAGCACTGGGGAAAGGCAGGCAGAGAATTCCCTGCTAGCACCTTCTCTGTGCCTGGGAAGCAGAAGTGTTCACATTTCCTCGCAGAATCGCTTTTGTGCAGAAAACACTAACACTTGTTCAGAACGAAAGAAAGCACAGAGCCCCAGATTTTATGTTGTCCTGGAGAGCTTGCAGAGCACTGGGGAAAGGCAGGCAGAGAATTCCCTGCTAGCACCTTCTCGGTGCCTGGGAAGAAGAAGTGTTCACATTGCTTCGCAGAATCGCTTTTGTGCAGAAAACACTAACACTTGTTCAGAACGAAAGAAAGCACAGAGCCCCAGATTTGCTGTTGTCCTGGAGAGCTTGCAGAGCACTGGGGAAAGGCAGGCAGAGAATTCCCTGCTAGCACCTTCTCTGTGCCTGGGAAGCAGAAGTGTTCCCATTGCTTCGCAGAATCGCTTTTGTGCAGAAAACACTAACACTTGTTCAGAACGAAAGAAAGCACAGAGCCCCAGATTTGCTGTTGTCCTGGAGAGCTTGCAGAGCACTGGGGAAAGGCAGGCAGAGAATTCCCTGCTAGCACCTTCTCGGTGCCTGGGAAGAAGAAGTGTACACATTGCTTCGCAGAATCGCTTTTGTGCAGAAAACACTAACACTTGTACAGGACGAAAGAAAGCACAGAGCCCCAGATTTGCTGTTACCCTGGAGAGCTTGCAGAGCACTGGGGAAAGGCAGGCAGAGAATTCCCTGCTAGCACCTTCTCTCTGCGCGGGAAGGCAAAGTGTTCACATTTCCTCGCAGAATCGCTTTTGTGCAGAAAACACTAACACTTGTTCAGAACGAAAGAAAGCACAGAGCCCCAGATTTGCTGTTGTCCTGGAGAGCTTGCAGAGCACTGGGGAAAGGCAGGCAGAGAATTCCCTGCTAGCACCTTCTCTGTTCGCGGGAAGGCAAAGTGTTCACATTGCTTCGCAGAATCGCTTTTGTGCAGAAAACACTAACACTTGTTCAGAACGAAAGAAAGCACAGAGCCCCAGATTTTATGTTGTCCTGGAGAGCTTGCAGAGCACTGGGGAAAGGCAGGCAGAGAATTCCCTGCTAGCACCTTCTCTCTGCGCGGGAATGAGAAGTGTTCACATTGCTTCGCAGAATCGCTTTTGTGCAGAAAACACTAACACTTGTTCAGAACGAAAGAAAGCACAGAGCCCCAGATTTTATGTTGTCCTGGAGAGCTTGCAGAGCACTGGGGAAAGGCAGGCAGAGAATTCCCTGCTAGCACCTTCTCTGTGCCTGGGAAGCAGAAGTGTTCACATTGCTTCGCAGAATCGCTTTTGTGCAGAAAACACTAACACTTGTTCAGAACGAAAGAAAGCACAGAGCCCCAGATTTGCTGTTGTCCTGGAGAGCTTGCAGAGCACTGGGGAAAGGCAGGCAGAGAATTCCCTGCTAGCACCTTCTCTGTGCCTGGGAAGCAGAAGTGTTCACATTGCTTCGCAGAATCGCTTTTGTGCAGAAAACACTAACACTTGTTCAGAACGAAAGAAAGCACAGAGCCCCAGATTTTATGTTGTCCTGGAGAGCTTGCAGAGCACTGGGGAAAGGCAGGCAGAGAATTCCCTGCTAGCACCTTCTCTGTGCGCGGGAAGGCAAAGTGTTCACATTTCCTCGCAGAATCGCTTTTGTGCAGAAAACACTAACACTTGTTCAGAACGAAAGAAAGCACAGAGCCCCAGATTTTATATTGTCCTGGAGAGCTCTCAGAGCACTGGGGAAAGGCAGGCAGAGATTTCCCTGCTAGCACCTTCTCGGTGCCTGGGAAGAAGTGTTCACATTGCTTCGCAGAATCGCTTTTGTGCAGAAAACACTAACACTTGTTCAGAACGAAAGAAAGCACAGAGCCCCAGATTTGCTGTTGTCCTGGAGAGCTTGCAGAGCACTGGGGAAAGGCAGGCAGAGAATTCCCTGCTAGCACCTTCTCTGTGCCTGGGAAGCAGAAGTGTTCACATTGCTTCGCAGAATCGCTTTTGTGCAGAAAACACTAACACTTGTTCAGAACGAAAGAAAGCACAGAGCCCCAGATTTGCTGTTGTCCTGGAGAGCTTGCAGAGCACTGGGGAAAGGCAGGCAGAGAATTCCCTGCTAGCACCTTCTCTGTGCCTGGGAAGCAGAAGTGTTCACATTGCTTCGCAGAATCGCTTTTGTGCAGAAAACACTAACACTTGTTCAGAACGAAAGAAAGCACAGAGCCCCAGATTCTATGTTGTCCTGGAGAGCTTGCAGAGCACTGGGGAAAGGCAGGCAGAGAATTCCCTGCTAGCACCTTCTCTCTGCGCGGGAATGAGAAGTGTTCACATTGCTTCGCAGAATCGCTTTTGTGCAGAAAACACTAACACTTGTTCAGAACGAAAGAAAGCACAGAGCCCCAGATTTGCTGTTGTGCTGGAGAGCTTGCAGAGCACTGGGGAAAGGCAGGCAGAGAATTCCCTGCTAGCACCTTCTCTGTGCCTGGGAAGCAGAAGTGTTCACATTGCTTCGCAGAATCGCTTTTGTGCAGAAAACACTAACACTTGTTCAGAACGAAAGAAAGCACAGAGCCCCAGATTTGCTGTTGTGCTGGAGAGCTTGCAGAGCACTGGGGAAAGGCAGGCAGAGAATTCCCTGCTAGCACCTTCTCTGTGCCTGGGAAGCAGAAGTGTTCACATTGCTTCGCAGAATCGCTTTTGTGCAGAAAACACTAACACTTGTTCAGAACGAAAGAAAGCACAGAGCCCCAGATTTGCTGTTGTCCTGGAGAGCTTGCAGAGCACTGGGGAAAGGCAGGCAGAGAATTCCCTGCTAGCACCTTCTCTGTGCGCGGGAAGGCAAAGTGTTCACATTGCTTCGCAGAATCGCTTTTGTGCAGAAAACACTAACACTTGTTCAGAACGAAAGAAAGCACAGAGCCCCAGATTTGCTGTTGTGCTGGAGAGCTTGCAGAGCACTGGGGAAAGGCAGGCAGAGAATTCCCTGCTAGCACCTTCTCTGTGCCTGGGAAGCAGAAGTGTTCACATTGCTTCGCAGAATCGCTTTTGTGCAGAAAACACTAACACTTGTTCAGAACGAAAGAAAGCACAGAGCCCCAGGTTTGCTGTTACCCTGGAGAGGTTGCAGAGCACTGGGGAAAGGCAGGCAGAGAATTCCCTGCTAGCACCTTCTCTGTGCGCGGGAAGGCAAAGTGTTCACATTTCCTCGCAGATTCGCTTTTGTGCAGAAAACACTAACACTTGTTCAGAACGAAATAAAGCACAGAGCCCCAGATTTTATGTTGTCCTGGAGAGCTTGCAGAGCACTGGGGAAAGGCAGGCAGAGAATTCCCTGCTAGCACCTTCTCGGTGCCTGGGAAGAAGAAGTGTTCACATTGCTTCGCAGAATCGCTTTTGTGCAGAAAACACTAACACTTGTTCAGAACGAAAGAAAGCACAGAGCCCCATATTTGCTGTTGTCCTGGAGAGCTTGCAGAGCACTGGGGAAAGGCAGGCAGAGAATTCCCTGCTAGCACCTTCTCTGTGCCTGGGAAGCAGAAGTGTTCACATTGCTTCGCAGAATCGCTTTTGTGCAGAAAACACTAACACTTGTTCAGAACGAAAGAAAGCACAGAGCCCCAGATTTTATGTTGTCCTGGAGAGCTTGCAGAGCACTGGGGAAAGGCAGGCAGAGAATTCCCTGCTAGCACCTTCTCTGTGCCTGGGAAGCAGAAGTGTTCACATTGCTTCGCAGAATCGCTTTTGTGCAGAAAACACTAACACTTGTTCAGAACGAAAGAAAGCACAGAGCCCCAGATTCTATGTTGTCCTGGAGAGCTTGCAGAGCACTGGGGAAAGGCAGGCAGAGAATTCCCTGCTAGCACCTTCTCTGTGCGCGGGAAGGCAAAGTGTTCACATTGCTTCGCAGAATCGCTTTTGTGCAGAAAACACTAACACTTGTTCAGAACGAAAGAAAGCACAGAGCCCCAGATTTTATGTTGTCCTGGAGAGCTTGCAGAGCACTGGGGAAAGGCAGGCAGAGATTTCCCTGCTAGCACCTTCTCGGTGCCTGGGAAGCAGAAGTGTTCACATTGCTTCGCAGAATCGCTTTTGTGCAGAAAACACTAACACTTGTTCAGAACGAAAGAAAGCACAGAGCCCCAGATTTTATGTTGTCCTGGAGAGCTTGCAGAGCACTGGGGAAAGGCAGGCAGAGAATTCCCTGCTAGCACCTTCTCTGTGCCTGGGAAGCAGAAGTGTTCAGATTGCTTCGCAGAATCGCTTTTGTGCAGAAAACACTAACACTTGTTCAGAACGAAAGAAAGCACAGAGCCCCAGATTCTATGTTGTCCTGGAGAGCTTGCAGAGCACTGGGGAAAGGCAGGCAGAGAATTCCCTGCTAGCACCTTCTCTGTGCCTGGGAAGCAGAAGTGTTCACATTGCTTCGCAGAATCGCTTTTGTGCAGAAAACACTAACACTTGTTCAGAACGAAAGAAAGCACAGAGCCCCAGATTTGCTGTTGTGCTGGAGAGCTTGCAGAGCACTGGGGAAAGGCAGGCAGAGAATTCCCTGCTAGCACCTTCTCTGTGCCTGGGAAGCAGAAGTGTTCACATTGCTTCGCAGAATCGCTTTTGTGCAGAAAACACTAACACTTGTTCAGAACGAAAGAAAGCACAGAGCCCCAGATTTGCTGTTGTGCTGGAGAGCTTGCAGAGCACTGGGGAAAGGCAGGCAGAGAATTCCCTGCTAGCACCTTCTCTGTGCCTGGGAAGCAGAAGTGTTCACATTGCTTCGCAGAATCGCTTTTGTGCAGAAAACACTAACACTTGTTCAGAACGAAAGAAAGCACAGAGCCCCAGATTTGCTGTTGTCCTGGAGAGCTTGCAGAGCACTGGGGAAAGGCAGGCAGAGAATTCCCTGCTAGCACCTTCTCTGTGCGCGGGAAGGCAAAGTGTTCACATTGCTTCGCAGAATCGCTTTTGTGCAGAAAACACTAACACTTGTTCAGAACGAAAGAAAGCACAGAGCCCCAGATTTGCTGTTGTCCTGGAGAGCTTGCAGAGCACTGGGGAAAGGCAGGCAGAGAATTCCCTGCTAGCACCTTCTCTCTGCGCGGGAATGAGAAGTGTTCACATTGCTTCGCAGAATCGCTTTTGTGCAGAAAACACTAACACTTGTTCAGAACGAAAGAAAGCACAGAGCCCCAGATTTGCTGTTGTGCTGGAGAGCTTGCAGAGCACTGGGGAAAGGCAGGCAGAGAATTCCCTGCTAGCACCTTCTCTGTGCCTGGGAAGCAGAAGTGTTCACATTGCTTCGCAGAATCGCTTTTGTGCAGAAAACACTAACACTTGTTCAGAACGAAAGAAAGCACAGAGCCCCAGGTTTGCTGTTACCCTGGAGAGGTTGCAGAGCACTGGGGAAAGGCAGGCAGAGAATTCCCTGCTAGCAACTTCTCTGTGCGCGGGAAGGCAAAGTGTTCACATTTCCTCGCAGAATCGCTTTTGTGCAGAAAACACTAACACTTGTTCAGAACGAAATAAAGCACAGAGCCCCAGATTTTATGTTGTCCTGGAGAGCTTGCAGAGCACTGGGGAAAGGCAGGCAGAGAATTCCCTGCTAGCACCTTCTCGGTGCCTGGGAAGAAGAAGTGTTCACATTGCTTCGCAGAATCGCTTTTGTGCAGAAAACACTAACACTTGTTCAGAACGAAAGAAAGCACAGAGCCCCATATTTGCTGTTGTCCTGGAGAGCTTGCAGAGCACTGGGGAAAGGCAGGCAGAGAATTCCCTGCTAGCACCTTCTCTGTGCCTGGGAAGCAGAAGTGTTCACATTGCTTCGCAGAATCGCTTTTGTGCAGAAAACACTAACACTTGTTCAGAACGAAAGAAAGCACAGAGCCCCAGATTTTATGTTGTCCTGGAGAGCTTGCAGAGCACTGGGGAAAGGCAGGCAGAGAATTCCCTGCTAGCACCTTCTCTCTGCGCGGGAATGAGAAGTGTTCACATTTCCTCGCAGAATCGCTTTTGTGCAGAAAACACTAACACTTGTTCAGAACGAAAGAAAGCACAGAGCCCCAGATTTGCTGTTGTCCTGGAGAGCTTGCAGAGCACTGGGGAAAGGCAGGCAGAGAATTCCCTGCTAGCACCTTCTCTGTGCGCGGGAAGGCAAAGTGTTCACATTGCTTCGCAGAATCGCTTTTGTGCAGAAAACACTAACACTTGTTCAGAACGAAAGAAAGCACAGAGCCCCAGATTTTATGTTGTCCTGGAGAGCTTGCAGAGCACTGGGGAAAGGCAGGCAGAGAATTCCCTGCTAGCACCTTCTCGGTGCCTGGGAAGAAGAAGTGTTCACATTGCTTCGCAGAATCGCTTTTGTGCAGAAAACACTAACACTTGTTCAGAACGAAAGAAAGCACAGAGCCCCAGATTTTATGTTGTCCTGGAGAGCTTGCAGAGCACTGGGGAAAGGCAGGCAGAGAATTCCCTGCTAGCACCTTCTCGGTGCCTGGGAAGAAGAAGTGTTCACATTGCTTCGCAGAATCGCTTTTGTGCAGAAAACACTAACACTTGTTCAGGACGAAAGAAAGCACAGAGCCCCAGATTTGCTGTTACCCTGGAGACCTTGCAGAGCACTGGGGAAAGGCAGGCAGAGAATTCCCTGCTAGCACCTTCTCTCTGCGCGGGAAGGCAAAGTGTTCACATTTCCTCGCAGAATCGCTTTTGTGCAGAAAACACTAACACTTGTTCAGAACGAAAGAAAGCACAGAGCCCCAGATTTGCTGTTGTCCTGGAGAGCTTGCAGAGCACTGGGGAAAGGCAGGCAGAGAATTCCCTGCTAGCACCTTCTCTGTGCCTGGGAAGAAGAAGTGTTCACATTGCTTCGCAGAATCGCTTTTGTGCAGAAAACACTAACACTTGTTCAGAACGAAAGAAAGCACAGAGCCCCAGATTCTATGTTGTCCTGGAGAGCTTGCAGAGCACTGGGGAAAGGCAGGCAGAGAATTCCCTGCTAGCACCTTCTCTCTGCGCGGGAATGAGAAGTGTTCACATTGCTTCGCAGAATCGCTTTTGTGCAGAAAACACTAACACTTGTTCAGAACGAAAGAAAGCACAGAGCCCCATATTTGCTGTTGTCCTGTAGAGCTTGCAGAGCACTGGGGAAAGGCAGGCAGAGAATTCCCTGCTAGCACCTTCTCTGTGCCTGGGAAGCAGAAGTGTTCACATTGCTTCGCAGAATCGCTTTTGTGCAGAAAACACTAACACTTGTTCAGAACGAAAGAAAGCACAGAGCCCCAGATTTGCTGTTGTGCTGGAGAGCTTGCAGAGCACTGGGGAAAGGCAGGCAGAGAATTCCCTGCTAGCACCTTCTCTGTGCCTGGGAAGCAGAAGTGTTCACATTGCTTCGCAGAATCGCTTTTGTGCAGAAAACACTAACACTTGTTCAGAACGAAAGAAAGCACAGAGACCCAGATTTTATGTTGTCCTGGAGAGCTTGCAGAGCACTGGGGAAAGGCAGGCAGAGAATTCCCTGCTAGCACCTTCTCTCTGCGCGGGAATGAGAAGTGTTCACATTGCTTCGCAGAATCGCTTTTGTGCAGAAAACACTAACACTTGTTCAGAACGAAAGAAAGCACAGAGCCCCACATTTTATGTTGTCCTGGAGAGCTTGCAGAGCACTGGGGAAAGGCAGGCAGAGAATTCCCTGCTAGCACCTTCTCTGTGCCTGGGAAGCAGAAGTGTTCACATTTCCTCGCAGAATCGCTTTTGTGCAGAAAACACTAACACTTGTTCAGAACGAAAGAAAGCACAGAGCCCCAGATTTTATGTTGTCCTGGAGAGCTTGCAGAGCACTGGGGAAAGGCAGGCAGAGATTTCCCTGCTAGCACCTTCTCGGTGCCTGGGAAGAAGAAGTGTTCACATTGCTTCGCAGAATCGCTTTTGTGCAGAAAACACTAACACTTGTTCAGAACGAAAGAAAGCACAGAGCCCCAGATTTGCTGTTGTCCTGGAGAGCTTGCAGAGCACTGGGGAAAGGCAGGCAGAGAATTCCCTGCTAGCACCTTCTCTGTGCCTGGGAAGCAGAAGTGTTCACATTGCTTCGCAGAATCGCTTTTGTGCAGAAAACACTAACACTTGTTCAGAACGAAAGAAAGCACAGAGCCCCAGATTTTATGTTGTCCTGGAGAGCTTGCAGAGCACTGGGGAAAGGCAGGCAGAGAATTCCCTGCTAGCACCTTCTCTGTGCCTGGGAAGCAGAAGTGTTCACATTGCTTCGCAGAATCGCTTTTGTGCAGAAAACACTAACACTTGTTCAGAACGAAAGAAAGCACAGAGCCCCAGATTTGCTGTTGTCCTGGAGAGCTTGCAGAGCACTGGGGAAAAGCAGGCAGAGAATTCCCTGCTAGCACCTTCTCTGTGCCTGGGAAGCAGAAGTGTTCACATGGCTTCGCAGAATCGCTTTTGTGCAGAAAACACTAACACTTGTTCAGAACGAAAGAAAGCACAGAGCCCCAGATTTTATGTTGTCCTGGAGAGCTTGCAGAGCACTGGGGAAAGGCAGGCAGAGAATTCCCTGCTAGCACCTTCTCTGTGCGCGGGAAGGCAAAGTGTTCACATTTCCTCGCAGAATCGCTTTTGTGCAGAAAACACTAACACTTGTTCAGAACGAAAGAAAGCACAGAGCCCCAGATTTTATGTTGTCCTGGATAGCTTGCAGAGCACTGGGGAAAGGCAGGCAGAGATTTCCCTGCTAGCACCTTCTCTCTGCGCGGGAATGAGAAGTGTTCACATTGCTTCGCAGAATCGCTTTTGTGCAGAAAACACTAACACTTGTTCAGAACGAAAGAAAGCACAGAGCCCCAGATTTGCTGTTGTGTTGGAGAGCTTGCAGAGCACTGGGGAAAGGCAGGCAGAGAATTCCCTGCTAGCACCTTCTCTGTGCCTGGGAAGCAGAAGTGTTCACATTGCTTCGCAGAATCGCTTTTGTGCAGAAAACACTAACACTTGTTCAGAACGAAAGAAAGCACAGAGCCCCAGATTTGCTGTTGTCCTGGAGAGCTTGCAGAGCACTGGAGAAAGGCAGGCAGAGAATTCCCTGCTAGCACCTTCTCTGTGCCTGGGAAGCAGAAGTGTTCACATTGCTTCGCAGAATCGCTTTTGTGCAGAAAACACTAACACTTGTTCAGAACGAAAGAAAGCACAGAGCCCCAGGTTTGCTGTTACCCTGGAGAGCTTGCAGAGCACTGGGGAAAGGCAGGCAGAGAATTCCCTGCTAGCACCTTCTCTGTTCGCGGGAAGGCAAAGTGTTCACATTGCTTCGCAGAATCGCTTTTGTGCAGAAAACACTAACACTTGTTCAGAACGAAAGAAAGCACAGAGCCCCAGATTTTATGTTGTCCTGGAGAGCTTGCAGAGCACTGGGGAAAGGCAGGCAGAGAATTCCCTGCTAGCACCTTCTCGGTGCCTTGGAAGAAGAAGTGTTCACATTGCTTCGCAGAATCGCTTTTGTGCAGAAAACACTAACACTTGTTCAGAACGAAAGAAAGCACAGAGCCCCAGATTTGCTGTTGTGCTGGAGAGCTTGCAGAGCACTGGGGAAAGGCAGGCAGAGAATTCCCTGCTAGCACCTTCTCTGTGCCTGGGAAGCAGAAGTGTTCACATTGCTTCGCAGAATCGCTTTTGTGCAGAAAACACTAACACTTGTTCAGAACGAAAGAAAGCACAGAGCCCCAGATTTGCTGTTGTCCTGGAGAGCTTGCAGAGCACTGGGGAAAGGCAGGCAGAGAATTCCCTGCTAGCACCTTCTCTCTGCGCGGGAATGAGAAGTGTTGACATTGCTTCGCAGAATCGCTTTTGTGCAGAAAACACTAACACTTGTTCAGAACGAAAGAAAGCACAGAGCCCCACATTTTATGTTGTCCTGGAGAGCTTGCAGAGCACTGGGGAAAGGCAGGCAGAGAATTCCCTGCTAGCACCTTCTCTGTGCCTGGGAAGCAGAAGTGTTCACATTTCCTCGCAGAATCGCTTTTGTGCAGAAAACACTAAGACTTGTTCAGAACGAAAGAAAGCACAGAGCCCCAGATTTTATGTTGTCCTGGAGAGCTTGCAGAGCACTGGGGAAAGGCAGGCAGAGAATTCCCTGCTAGCACCTTCTCTGTTCGCGGGAAGGCAAAGTGTTCACATTGCTTCGCAGAATCGCTTTTGTGCAGAAAACACTAACACTTGTTCAGAACGAAAGAAAGCACAGAGCCCCAGATTTGCTGTTGTCCTGGAGAGCTTGCAGAGCACTGGGGAAAGGCAGGCAGAGAATTCCCTGCTAGCACCTTCTCTGTTCGCGGGAAGGCAAAGTGTTCACATTGCTTCGCAGAATCGCTTTTGTGCAGAAAACACTAACACTTGTTCAGAACGAAAGAAAGCACAGAGCCCCAGATTTGCTGTTGTCCTAGAGAGCTTGCAGAGCACTGGGGAAAGGCAGGCAGAGAATTCCCTGCTAGCACCTTCTCGGTGCCTGGGAAGAAGTGTTCACATTGCTTCGCAGAATCGCTTTTGTGCAGAAAACACTAACACTTGTTCAGAACGAAAGAAAGCACAGAGACCCAGATTTTATGTTGTCCTGGAGAGCTTGCAGAGCACTGGGGAAAGGCAGGCAGAGAATTCCCTGCTAGCACCTTCTCTGTGCCTGGGAAGAAGAAGTGTTCACATTGCTTCGCAGAATCGCTTTTGTGCAGAAAACACTAACACTTGTTCAGAACGAAAGAAAGCACAGAGCCCCAGATTTGCTGTTGTCCTGGAGAGCTTGCAGAGCACTGGGGAAAGGCAGGCAGAGAATTCCCTGCTAGCACCTTCTCTGTGCCTGGGAAGCAGAAGTGTTCACATTGCTTCGCAGAATCGCTTTTGTGCAGAAAACACTAACACTTGTTCAGAACGAAAGAAAGCACAGAGCCCCAGATTTGCTGTTGTCCTGGAGAGCTTGCAGAGCACTGGGGAAAGGCAGGCAGAGAATTCCCTGCTAGCACCTTCTCTGTGCGCGGGAAGGCAAAGTGTTCACATTTCCTCGCAGAATCGCTTTTGTGCAGAAAACACTAACACTTGTTCAGAACGAAAGAAAGCACAGAGACCCAGATTTTATGTTGTCCTGGATAGCTTGCAGAGCACTGGGGAAAGGCAGGCAGAGATTTCCCTTCTAGCACCTTCTCTCTGCGCGGGAATGAGAAGTGTTCACATTGCTTCGCAGAATCGCTTTTGTGCAGAAAACACTAACACTTGTTCAGAACGAAAGAAAGCACAGAGCCCCATATTTGCTGTTGTCCTGGAGAGCTTGCAGAGCACTGGGGAAAGGCAGGCAGAGAATTCCCTGCTAGCACCTTCTCTGTGCCTGGGAAGCAGAAGTGTTCACATTGCTTCGCAGAATCGCTTTTGTGCAGAAAACACTAACACTTGTTCAGAACGAAAGAAAGCACAGAGCCCCAGATTTGCTGTTGTCCTGGAGAGCTTGCAGAGCACTGGGGAAAGGCAGGCAGAGAATTCCCTGCTAGCACCTTCTCTGTGCCTGGGAAGCAGAAGTGTTCACATTGCTTCGCAGAATCGCTTTTGTGCAGAAAACACTAACACTTGTTCAGAACGAAAGAAAGCACAGAGCCCCAGGTTTGCTGTTACCCTGGAGAGCTTGCAGAGCACTGGGGAAAGGCAGGCAGAGAATTCCCTGCTAGCACCTTCTCTGTTCGCGGGAAGGCAAAGTGTTCACATTGCTTCGCAGAATCGCTTTTGTGCAGAAAACACTAACACTTGTTCAGAACGAAAGAAAGCACAGAGACCCAGATTTTATGTTGTCCTGGAGAGCTTGCAGAGCACTGGGGAAAGGCAGGCAGAGAATTCCCTGCTAGCACCTTCTCGGTGCCTGGGAAGAAGAAGTGTTCACATTGCTTCGCAGAATCGCTTTTGTGCAGAAAACACTAACACTTGTTCAGAACGAAAGAAAGCACAGAGCCCCAGATTTTATGTTGTCCTGGAGAGCTTGCAGAGCACTGGGGAAAGGCAGGCAGAGAATTCCCTGCTAGCACCTTCTCTGTGCCTGGGAAGCAGAAGTGTTCACATTGCTTCGCAGAATCGCTTTTGTGCAGAAAACACTAACACTTGTTCAGAACGAAAGAAAGCACAGAGCCCCAGATTTGCTGTTGTCCTGGAGAGCTTGCAGAGCACTGGGGAAAGGCAGGCAGAGAATTCCCTGCTAGCACCTTCTCTGTGCCTGGGAAGCAGAAGTGTTCACATTGCTTCGCAGAATCGCTTTTGTGCAGAAAACACTAACACTTGTTCAGAACGAAAGAAAGCACAGAGCCCCAGATTTTATGTTGTCCTGGAGAGCTTGCAGAGCACTGGGGAAAGGCAGGCAGAGAATTCCCTGCTAGCACCTTCTCTGTGCGCGGGAAGGCAAAGTGTTCACATTGCTTCGCAGAATCGCTTTTGTGCAGAAAACACTAACACTTGTTCAGAACGAAAGAAAGCACAGAGCCCCAGATTTGCTGTTGTCCTGGAGAGCTTGCAGAGCACTGGGGAAAGGCAGGCAGAGAATTCCCTGCTAGCACCTTCTCTGTGCCTGGGAAGCAGAAGTGTTCACATTGCTTCGCAGAATCGCTTTTGTGCAGAAAACACTAACACTTGTTCAGAACGAAAGAAAGCACAGAGCCCCAGATTTTATGTTGTCCTGGAGAGCTTGCAGAGCACTGGGGAAAGGCAGGCAGAGAATTCCCTGCTAGCACCTTCTCTGTGCCTGGGAAGCAGAAGTGTTCACATTGCTTCGCAGAATCGCTTTTGTGCAGAAAACACTAACACTTGTTCAGAACGAAAGAAAGCACAGAGCCCCAGATTCTATGTTGTCCTGGAGAGCTTGCAGAGCACTGGGGAAAGGCAGGCAGAGAATTCCCTGCTAGCACCTTCTCTCTGCGCGGGAATGAGAAGTGTTCACATTGCTTCGCAGAATCGCTTTTGTGCAGAAAACACTAACACTTGTTCAGAACGAAAGAAAGCACAGAGCCCCATATTTGCTGTTGTCCTGTAGAGCTTGCAGAGCACTGGGGAAAGGCAGGCAGAGAATTCCCTGCTAGCACCTTCTCTGTGCCTGGGAAGCAGAAGTGTTCACATTGCTTCGCAGAATCGCTTTTGTGCAGAAAACACTAACACTTGTTCAGAACGAAAGAAAGCACAGAGCCCCAGATTTGCTGTTGTGCTGGAGAGCTTGCAGAGCACTGGGGAAAGGCAGGCAGAGAATTCCCTGCTAGCACCTTCTCTCTGCGCGGGAATGAGAAGTGTTCACATTGCTTCGCAGAATCGCTTTTGTGCAGAAAACACTAACACTTGTTCAGAACGAAAGAAAGCACAGAGCCCCAGATTTGCTGTTGTGTTGGAGAGCTTGCAGAGCACTGGGGAAAGGCAGGCAGAGAATTCCCTGCTAGCACCTTCTCTGTGCCTGGGAAGCAGAAGTGTTCACATTGCTTCGCAGAATCGCTTTTGTGCAGAAAACACTAACACTTGTTCAGAACGAAAGAAAGCACAGAGCCCCAGATTTGCTGTTGTCCTGGAGAGCTTGCAGAGCACTGGAGAAAGGCAGGCAGAGAATTCCCTGCTAGCACCTTCTCTGTGCCTGGGAAGCAGAAGTGTTCACATTGCTTCGCAGAATCGCTTTTGTGCAGAAAACACTAACACTTGTTCAGAACGAAAGAAAGCACAGAGCCCCAGGTTTGCTGTTACCCTGGAGAGCTTGCAGAGCACTGGGGAAAGGCAGGCAGAGAATTCCCTGCTAGCACCTTCTCTGTTCGCGGGAAGGCAAAGTGTTCACATTGCTTCGCAGAATCGCTTTTGTGCAGAAAACACTAACACTTGTTCAGAACGAAAGAAAGCACAGAGCCCCAGATTTTATGTTGTCCTGGAGAGCTTGCAGAGCACTGGGGAAAGGCAGGCAGAGAATTCCCTGCTAGCACCTTCTCGGTGCCTTGGAAGAAGAAGTGTTCACATTGCTTCGCAGAATCGCTTTTGTGCAGAAAACACTAACACTTGTTCAGAACGAAAGAAAGCACAGAGCCCCAGATTTGCTGTTGTGCTGGAGAGCTTGCAGAGCACTGGGGAAAGGCAGGCAGAGAATTCCCTGCTAGCACCTTCTCTGTGCCTGGGAAGCAGAAGTGTTCACATTGCTTCGCAGAATCGCTTTTGTGCAGAAAACACTAACACTTGTTCAGAACGAAAGAAAGCACAGAGCCCCAGATTTGCTGTTGTCCTGGAGAGCTTGCAGAGCACTGGGGAAAGGCAGGCAGAGAATTCCCTGCTAGCACCTTCTCTCTGCGCGGGAATGAGAAGTGTTGACATTGCTTCGCAGAATCGCTTTTGTGCAGAAAACACTAACACTTGTTCAGAACGAAAGAAAGCACAGAGCCCCACATTTTATGTTGTCCTGGAGAGCTTGCAGAGCACTGGGGAAAGGCAGGCAGAGAATTCCCTGCTAGCACCTTCTCTGTGCCTGGGAAGCAGAAGTGTTCACATTTCCTCGCAGAATCGCTTTTGTGCAGAAAACACTAAGACTTGTTCAGAACGAAAGAAAGCACAGAGCCCCAGATTTTATGTTGTCCTGGAGAGCTTGCAGAGCACTGGGGAAAGGCAGGCAGAGAATTCCCTGCTAGCACCTTCTCGGTGCCTGGGAAGAAGAAGTGTTCACATTGCTTCGCAGAATCGCTTTTGTGCAGAAAACACTAACACTTGTTCAGAACGAAAGAAAGCACAGAGCCCCAGATTTGCTGTTGTCCTGGAGAGCTTGCAGAGCACTGGGGAAAGGCAGGCAGAGAATTCCCTGCTAGCACCTTCTCTGTTCGCGGGAAGGCAAAGTGTTCACATTGCTTCGCAGAATCGCTTTTGTGCAGAAAACACTAACACTTGTTCAGAACGAAAGAAAGCACAGAGCCCCAGATTTGCTGTTGTCCTAGAGAGCTTGCAGAGCACTGGGGAAAGGCAGGCAGAGAATTCCCTGCTAGCACCTTCTCGGTGCCTGGGAAGAAGTGTTCACATTGCTTCGCAGAATCGCTTTTGTGCAGAAAACACTAACACTTGTTCAGAACGAAAGAAAGCACAGAGACCCAGATTTTATGTTGTCCTGGAGAGCTTGCAGAGCACTGGGGAAAGGCAGGCAGAGAATTCCCTGCTAGCACCTTCTCTGTGCCTGGGAAGAAGAAGTGTTCACATTGCTTCGCAGAATCGCTTTTGTGCAGAAAACACTAACACTTGTTCAGAACGAAAGAAAGCACAGAGCCCCAGATTTGCTGTTGTCCTGGAGAGCTTGCAGAGCACTGGGGAAAGGCAGGCAGAGAATTCCCTGCTAGCACCTTCTCTGTGCCTGGGAAGCAGAAGTGTTCACATTGCTTCGCAGAATCGCTTTTGTGCAGAAAACACTAACACTTGTTCAGAACGAAAGAAAGCACAGAGCCCCAGATTTGCTGTTGTCCTGGAGAGCTTGCAGAGCACTGGGGAAAGGCAGGCAGAGAATTCCCTGCTAGCACCTTCTCTGTGCGCGGGAAGGCAAAGTGTTCACATTTCCTCGCAGAATCGCTTTTGTGCAGAAAACACTAACACTTGTTCAGAACGAAAGAAAGCACAGAGACCCAGATTTTATGTTGTCCTGGATAGCTTGCAGAGCACTGGGGAAAGGCAGGCAGAGATTTCCCTTCTAGCACCTTCTCTCTGCGCGGGAATGAGAAGTGTTCACATTGCTTCGCAGAATCGCTTTTGTGCAGAAAACACTAACACTTGTTCAGAACGAAAGAAAGCACAGAGCCCCATATTTGCTGTTGTCCTGGAGAGCTTGCAGAGCACTGGGGAAAGGCAGGCAGAGAATTCCCTGCTAGCACCTTCTCTGTGCCTGGGAAGCAGAAGTGTTCACATTGCTTCGCAGAATCGCTTTTGTGCAGAAAACACTAACACTTGTTCAGAACGAAAGAAAGCACAGAGCCCCAGATTTGCTGTTGTCCTGGAGAGCTTGCAGAGCACTGGGGAAAGGCAGGCAGAGAATTCCCTGCTAGCACCTTCTCTGTGCCTGGGAAGCAGAAGTGTTCACATTGCTTCGCAGAATCGCTTTTGTGCAGAAAACACTAACACTTGTTCAGAACGAAAGAAAGCACAGAGCCCCAGGTTTGCTGTTACCCTGGAGAGCTTGCAGAGCACTGGGGAAAGGCAGGCAGAGAATTCCCTGCTAGCACCTTCTCTGTTCGCGGGAAGGCAAAGTGTTCACATTGCTTCGCAGAATCGCTTTTGTGCAGAAAACACTAACACTTGTTCAGAACGAAAGAAAGCACAGAGACCCAGATTTTATGTTGTCCTGGAGAGCTTGCAGAGCACTGGGGAAAGGCAGGCAGAGAATTCCCTGCTAGCACCTTCTCGGTGCCTGGGAAGAAGAAGTGTTCACATTGCTTCGCAGAATCGCTTTTGTGCAGAAAACACTAACACTTGTTCAGAACGAAAGAAAGCACAGAGCCCCAGATTTTATGTTGTCCTGGAGAGCTTGCAGAGCACTGGGGAAAGGCAGGCAGAGAATTCCCTGCTAGCACCTTCTCTGTGCCTGGGAAGCAGAAGTGTTCACATTGCTTCGCAGAATCGCTTTTGTGCAGAAAACACTAACACTTGTTCAGAACGAAAGAAAGCACAGAGCCCCAGATTTGCTGTTGTCCTGGAGAGCTTGCAGAGCACTGGGGAAAGGCAGGCAGAGAATTCCCTGCTAGCACCTTCTCTGTGCCTGGGAAGCAGAAGTGTTCACATTGCTTCGCAGAATCGCTTTTGTGCAGAAAACACTAACACTTGTTCAGAACGAAAGAAAGCACAGAGCCCCAGATTTTATGTTGTCCTGGAGAGCTTGCAGAGCACTGGGGAAAGGCAGGCAGAGAATTCCCTGCTAGCACCTTCTCTGTGCGCGGGAAGGCAAAGTGTTCACATTGCTTCGCAGAATCGCTTTTGTGCAGAAAACACTAACACTTGTTCAGAACGAAAGAAAGCACAGAGCCCCAGATTTGCTGTTGTCCTGGAGAGCTTGCAGAGCACTGGGGAAAGGCAGGCAGAGAATTCCCTGCTAGCACCTTCTCTGTGCCTGGGAAGCAGAAGTGTTCACATTGCTTCGCAGAATCGCTTTTGTGCAGAAAACACTAACACTTGTTCAGAACGAAAGAAAGCACAGAGCCCCAGATTTTATGTTGTCCTGGAGAGCTTGCAGAGCACTGGGGAAAGGCAGGCAGAGAATTCCCTGCTAGCACCTTCTCTGTGCCTGGGAAGCAGAAGTGTTCACATTGCTTCGCAGAATCGCTTTTGTGCAGAAAACACTAACACTTGTTCAGAACGAAAGAAAGCACAGAGCCCCAGATTCTATGTTGTCCTGGAGAGCTTGCAGAGCACTGGGGAAAGGCAGGCAGAGAATTCCCTGCTAGCACCTTCTCTCTGCGCGGGAATGAGAAGTGTTCACATTGCTTCGCAGAATCGCTTTTGTGCAGAAAACACTAACACTTGTTCAGAACGAAAGAAAGCACAGAGCCCCATATTTGCTGTTGTCCTGTAGAGCTTGCAGAGCACTGGGGAAAGGCAGGCAGAGAATTCCCTGCTAGCACCTTCTCTGTGCCTGGGAAGCAGAAGTGTTCACATTGCTTCGCAGAATCGCTTTTGTGCAGAAAACACTAACACTTGTTCAGAACGAAAGAAAGCACAGAGCCCCAGATTTGCTGTTGTGCTGGAGAGCTTGCAGAGCACTGGGGAAAGGCAGGCAGAGAATTCCCTGCTAGCACCTTCTCTGTGCCTGGGAAGCAGAAGTGTTCACATTGCTTCGCAGAATCGCTTTTGTGCAGAAAACACTAACACTTGTTCAGAACGAAAGAAAGCATAGAGCCCCAGATTTGCTGTTACCCTGGAGAGCTTGCAGAGCACTGGGGAAAGGCAGGCAGAGAATTCCCTGCTAGCACCTTCTCTGTGCGCGGGAAGGCAAAGTGTTCACATTTCCTCGCAGAATCGCTTTTGTGCAGAAAACACTAACACTTGTTCAGAACGAAAGAAAGCACAGAGCCCCAGATTTTATGTTGTCCTGGAGAGCTTGCAGAGCACTGGGGAAAGGCAGGCAGAGAATTCCCTGCTAGCACCTTCTCGGTGCCTGGGAAGAAGAAGTGTTCACATTGCTTCGCAGAATCGCTTTTGTGCAGAAAACACTAACACTTGTTCAGAACGAAAGAAAGCACAGAGCCCCAGATTTTATGTTGTCCTGGAGAGCTTGCAGAGCACTGGGGAAAGGCAGGCAGAGAATTCCCTGCTAGCACCTTCTCTGTGCCTGGGAAGAAGAAGTGTTCACATTGCTTCGCAGAATCGCTTTTGTGCAGAAAACACTAACACTTGTTCAGACCGAAAGAAAGCACAGAGCCCCAGATTTGCTGTTGTCCTGGAGAGCTTGCAGAGCACTGGGGAAAGGCAGGCAGAGAATTCCCTGCTAGCACCTTCTCTGTGCCTGGGAAGCAGAAGTGTTCACATTGCTTCGCAGAATCGCTTTTGTGCAGAAAACACTAACACTTGTTCAGAACGAAAGAAAGCACAGAGCCCCAGATTTTATGTTGTCCTGGAGAGCTTGCAGAGCACTGGGGAAAGGCAGGCAGAGAATTCCCTGCTAGCACCTTCTCTGTGCCTGGGAAGCAGAAGTGTTCACATTGCTTCGCAGAATCGCTTTTGTGCAGAAAACACTAACACTTGTTCAGAACGAAAGAAAGCACAGAGCCCCAGATTTGCTGTTGTCCTGGAGAGCTTGCAGAGCACTGGGGAAAGGCAGGCAGAGAATTCCCTGCTAGCACCTTCTCTGTGCCTGGGAAGCAGAAGTGTTCACATTGCTTCGCAGAATCGCTTTTGTGCAGAAAACACTAACACTTGTTCAGAACGAAAGAAAGCACAGAGCCCCAGGTTTGCTGTTACCCTGGAGAGCTTGCAGAGCACTGGGGAAAGGCAGGCAGAGAATTCCCTGCTAGCACCTTCTCTGTTCGCGGGAAGGCAAAGTGTTCACATTGCTTCGCAGAATCGCTTTTGTGCAGAAAACACTAACACTTGTTCAGAACGAAAGAAAGCACAGAGACCCAGATTTTATGTTGTCCTGGAGAGCTTGCAGAGCACTGGGGAAAGGCAGGCAGAGAATTCCCTGCTAGCACCTTCTCGGTGCCTGGGAAGAAGAAGTGTTCACATTGCTTCGCAGAATCGCTTTTGTGCAGAAAACACTAACACTTGTTCAGAACGAAAGAAAGCACAGAGCCCCAGATTTTATGTTGTCCTGGAGAGCTTGCAGAGCACTGGGGAAAGGCAGGCAGAGAATTCCCTGCTAGCACCTTCTCTGTGCCTGGGAAGCAGAAGTGTTCACATTGCTTCGCAGAATCGCTTTTGTGCAGAAAACACTAACACTTGTTCAGAACGAAAGAAAGCACAGAGCCCCAGATTTGCTGTTGTCCTGGAGAGCTTGCAGAGCACTGGGGAAAGGCAGGCAGAGAATTCCCTGCTAGCACCTTCTCTGTGCCTGGGAAGCAGAAGTGTTCACATTGCTTCGCAGAATCGCTTTTGTGCAGAAAACACTAACACTTGTTCAGAACGAAAGAAAGCACAGAGCCCCAGATTTGCTGTTGTCCTGGAGAGCTTGCAGAGCACTGGGGAAAGGCAGGCAGAGAATTCCCTGCTAGCACCTTCTCTGTGCGCGGGAAGGCAAAGTGTTCACATTGCTTCGCAGAATCGCTTTTGTGCAGAAAACACTAACACTTGTTCAGAACGAAAGAAAGCACAGAGCCCCAGATTTGCTGTTGTCCTGGAGAGCTTGCAGAGCACTGGGGAAAGGCAGGCAGAGAATTCCCTGCTAGCACCTTCTCTGTGCCTGGGAAGCAGAAGTGTTCACATTGCTTCGCAGAATCGCTTTTGTGCAGAAAACACTAACACTTGTTCAGAACGAAAGAAAGCACAGAGCCCCAGATTTTATGTTGTCCTGGAGAGCTTGCAGAGCACTGGGGAAAGGCAGGCAGAGAATTCCCTGCTAGCACCTTCTCTGTGCCTGGGAAGCAGAAGTGTTCACATTGCTTCGCAGAATCGCTTTTGTGCAGAAAACACTAACACTTGTTCAGAACGAAAGAAAGCACAGAGCCCCAGATTCTATGTTGTCCTGGAGAGCTTGCAGAGCACTGGGGAAAGGCAGGCAGAGAATTCCCTGCTAGCACCTTCTCTCTGCGCGGGAATGAGAAGTGTTCACATTGCTTCGCAGAATCGCTTTTGTGCAGAAAACACTAACACTTGTTCAGAACGAAAGAAAGCACAGAGCCCCATATTTGCTGTTGTCCTGTAGAGCTTGCAGAGCACTGGGGAAAGGCAGGCAGAGAATTCCCTGCTAGCACCTTCTCTGTGCCTGGGAAGCAGAAGTGTTCACATTGCTTCGCAGAATCGCTTTTGTGCAGAAAACACTAACACTTGTTCAGAACGAAAGAAAGCACAGAGCCCCAGATTTGCTGTTGTGCTGGAGAGCTTGCAGAGCACTGGGGAAAGGCAGGCAGAGAATTCCCTGCTAGCACCTTCTCTGTGCCTGGGAAGCAGAAGTGTTCACATTGCTTCGCAGAATCGCTTTTGTGCAGAAAACACTAACACTTGTTCAGAACGAAAGAAAGCATAGAGCCCCAGATTTGCTGTTACCCTGGAGAGCTTGCAGAGCACTGGGGAAAGGCAGGCAGAGAATTCCCTGCTAGCACCTTCTCTGTGCGCGGGAAGGCAAAGTGTTCACATTTCCTCGCAGAATCGCTTTTGTGCAGAAAACACTAACACTTGTTCAGAACGAAAGAAAGCACAGAGCCCCAGATTTTATGTTGTCCTGGAGAGCTTGCAGAGCACTGGGGAAAGGCAGGCAGAGAATTCCCTGCTAGCACCTTCTCGGTGCCTGGGAAGAAGAAGTGTTCACATTGCTTCGCAGAATCGCTTTTGTGCAGAAAACACTAACACTTGTTCAGAACGAAAGAAAGCACAGAGCCCCAGATTTTATGTTGTCCTGGAGAGCTTGCAGAGCACTGGGGAAAGGCAGGCAGAGAATTCCCTGCTAGCACCTTCTCTGTGCCTGGGAAGAAGAAGTGTTCACATTGCTTCGCAGAATCGCTTTTGTGCAGAAAACACTAACACTTGTTCAGACCGAAAGAAAGCACAGAGCCCCAGATTTGCTGTTGTCCTGGAGAGCTTGCAGAGCACTGGGGAAAGGCAGGCAGAGAATTCCCTGCTAGCACCTTCTCTGTGCCTGGGAAGCAGAAGTGTTCACATTGCTTCGCAGAATCGCTTTTGTGCAGAAAACACTAACACTTGTTCAGAACGAAAGAAAGCACAGAGCCCCAGATTTTATGTTGTCCTGGAGAGCTTGCAGAGCACTGGGGAAAGGCAGGCAGAGAATTCCCTGCTAGCACCTTCTCTGTGCCTGGGAAGCAGAAGTGTTCACATTGCTTCGCAGAATCGCTTTTGTGCAGAAAACACTAACACTTGTTCAGAACGAAAGAAAGCACAGAGCCCCAGATTCTATGTTGTCCTGGAGAGCTTGCAGAGCACTGGGGAAAGGCAGGCAGAGAATTCCCTGCTAGCACCTTCTCTCTGCGCGGGAATGAGAAGTGTTGACATTGCTTCGCAGAATCGCTTTTGTGCAGAAAACACTAACACTTGTTCAGAACGAAAGAAAGCACAGAGCCCCACATTTTATGTTGTCCTGGAGAGCTTGCAGAGCACTGGGGAAAGGCAGGCAGAGAATTCCCTGCTAGCACCTTCTCTGTGCCTGGGAAGCAGAAGTGTTCACATTGCTTCGCAGAATCGCTTTTGTGCAGAAAACACTAACACTTGTTCAGAACGAAAGAAAGCACAGAGACCCAGATTCTATGTTGTCCTGGAGAGCTTGCAGAGCACTGGGGAAAGGCAGGCAGAGAATTCCCTGCTAGCACCTTCTCTGTGCGCGGGAAGGCAAAGTGTTCACATTTCCTCGCAGAATCGCTTTTGTGCAGAAAACACTAACACTTGTTCAGAACGAAAGAAAGCACAGAGCCCCAGATTTTATGTTGTCCTGGAGAGCTTGCAGAGCACTGGGGAAAGGCAGGCAGAGAATTCCCTGCTAGCACCTTCTCGGTGCCTGGGAAGAAGAAGTGTTCACATTGCTTCGCAGAATCGCTTTTGTGCAGAAAACACTAACACTTGTTCAGAACGAAAGAAAGCACAGAGCCCCAGATTTGCTGTTGTCCTGGAGAGCTTGCAGAGCACTGGGGAAAGGCAGGCAGAGAATTCCCTGCTAGCACCTTCTCTCTGCGCGGGAATGAGAAGTGTTCACATTGCTTCGCAGAATCGCTTTTGTGCAGAAAACACTAACACTTGTTCAGAACGAAAGAAAGCACAGAGCCCCACATTTTATGTTGTCCTGGAGAGCTTGCAGAGCACTGGGGAAAGGCAGGCAGAGAATTCCCTGCTAGCACCTTCTCTGTGCCTGGGAAGCAGAAGTGTTCACATTGCTTCGCAGAATCGCTTTTGTGCAGAAAACACTAACACTTGTTCAGAACGAAAGAAAGCACAGAGCCCCAGATTTTATGTTGTCCTGGAGAGCTTGCAGAGCACTGGGGAAAGGCAGGCAGAGAATTCCCTCCTAGCACCTTCTCGGTGCCTGGGAAGCAGAAGTGTTCACATTGCTTCGCAGAATCGCTTTTGTGCAGAAAACACTAACACTTGTTCAGAACGAAAGAAAGCACAGAGCCCCAGATTTGCTGTTGTGCTGGAGAGCTTGCAGAGCACTGGGGAAAGGCAGGCAGAGAATTCCCTGCTAGCACCTTCTCTGTGCCTGGGAAGCAGAAGTGTTCACATTGCTTCGCAGAATCGCTTTTGTGCAGAAAACACTAACACTTGTTCAGAACGAAAGAAAGCACAGAGCCCCAGATTTGCTGTTGTCCTGGAGAGCTTGCAGAGCACTGGGGAAAGGCAGGCAGAGAATTCCCTGCTAGCACCTTCTCTCTGCGCGGGAATGAGAAGTGTTGACATTGCTTCGCAGAATCGCTTTTGTGCAGAAAACACTAACACTTGTTCAGAACGAAAGAAAGCACAGAGCCCCACATTTTATGTTGTCCTGGAGAGCTTGCAGAGCACTGGGGAAAGGCAGGCAGAGAATTCCCTGCTAGCACCTTCTCTGTTCGCGGGAAGGCAAAGTGTTCACATTGCTTCGCAGAATCGCTTTTGTGCAGAAAACACTAACACTTGTTCAGAACGAAAGAAAGCACAGAGCCCCAGATTTGCTGTTGTCCTAGAGAGCTTGCAGAGCACTGGGGAAAGGCAGGCAGAGAATTCCCTGCTAGCACCTTCTCGGTGCCTGGGAAGAAGTGTTCACATTGCTTCGCAGAATCGCTTTTGTGCAGAAAACACTAACACTTGTTCAGAACGAAAGAAAGCACAGAGACCCAGATTTTATGTTGTCCTGGAGAGCTTGCAGAGCACTGGGGAAAGGCAGGCAGAGAATTCCCTGCTAGCACCTTCTCTGTGCCTGGGAAGAAGAAGTGTTCACATTGCTTCGCAGAATCGCTTTTGTGCAGAAAACACTAACACTTGTTCAGAACGAAAGAAAGCACAGAGCCCCAGATTTGCTGTTGTCCTGGAGAGCTTGCAGAGCACTGGGGAAAGGCAGGCAGAGAATTCCCTGCTAGCACCTTCTCTGTGCCTGGGAAGCAGAAGTGTTCACATTGCTTCGCAGAATCGCTTTTGTGCAGAAAACACTAACACTTGTTCAGAACGAAAGAAAGCACAGAGCCCCAGATTTGCTGTTGTCCTGGAGAGCTTGCAGAGCACTGGGGAAAGGCAGGCAGAGAATTCCCTGCTAGCACCTTCTCTGTGCGCGGGAAGGCAAAGTGTTCACATTTCCTCGCAGAATCGCTTTTGTGCAGAAAACACTAACACTTGTTCAGAACGAAAGAAAGCACAGAGACCCAGATTTTATGTTGTCCTGGATAGCTTGCAGAGCACTGGGGAAAGGCAGGCAGAGATTTCCCTGCTAGCACCTTCTCTCTGCGCGGGAATGAGAAGTGTTCACATTGCTTCGCAGAATCGCTTTTGTGCAGAAAACACTAACACTTGTTCAGAACGAAAGAAAGCACAGAGCCCCATATTTGCTGTTGTCCTGGAGAGCTTGCAGAGCACTGGGGAAAGGCAGGCAGAGAATTCCCTGCTAGCACCTTCTCTGTGCCTGGGAAGCAGAAGTGTTCACATTGCTTCGCAGAATCGCTTTTGTGCAGAAAACACTAACACTTGTTCAGAACGAAAGAAAGCACAGAGCCCCAGATTTGCTGTTGTCCTGGAGAGCTTGCAGAGCACTGGGGAAAGGCAGGCAGAGAATTCCCTGCTAGCACCTTCTCTGTGCCTGGGAAGCAGAAGTGTTCACATTGCTTCGCAGAATCGCTTTTGTGCAGAAAACACTAACACTTGTTCAGAACGAAAGAAAGCACAGAGCCCCAGGTTTGCTGTTACCCTGGAGAGCTTGCAGAGCACTGGGGAAAGGCAGGCAGAGAATTCCCTGCTAGCACCTTCTCTGTTCGCGGGAAGGCAAAGTGTTCACATTGCTTCGCAGAATCGCTTTTGTGCAGAAAACACTAACACTTGTTCAGAACGAAAGAAAGCACAGAGACCCAGATTTTATGTTGTCCTGGAGAGCTTGCAGAGCACTGGGGAAAGGCAGGCAGAGAATTCCCTGCTAGCACCTTCTCGGTGCCTGGGAAGAAGAAGTGTTCACATTGCTTCGCAGAATCGCTTTTGTGCAGAAAACACTAACACTTGTTCAGAACGAAAGAAAGCACAGAGCCCCAGATTTTATGTTGTCCTGGAGAGCTTGCAGAGCACTGGGGAAAGGCAGGCAGAGAATTCCCTGCTAGCACCTTCTCTGTGCCTGGGAAGCAGAAGTGTTCACATTGCTTCGCAGAATCGCTTTTGTGCAGAAAACACTAACACTTGTTCAGAACGAAAGAAAGCACAGAGCCCCAGATTTGCTGTTGTCCTGGAGAGCTTGCAGAGCACTGGGGAAAGGCAGGCAGAGAATTCCCTGCTAGCACCTTCTCTGTGCCTGGGAAGCAGAAGTGTTCACATTGCTTCGCAGAATCGCTTTTGTGCAGAAAACACTAACACTTGTTCAGAACGAAAGAAAGCACAGAGCCCCAGATTTTATGTTGTCCTGGAGAGCTTGCAGAGCACTGGGGAAAGGCAGGCAGAGAATTCCCTGCTAGCACCTTCTCTGTGCGCGGGAAGGCAAAGTGTTCACATTGCTTCGCAGAATCGCTTTTGTGCAGAAAACACTAACACTTGTTCAGAACGAAAGAAAGCACAGACCCCCAGATTTGCTGTTGTCCTGGAGAGCTTGCAGAGCACTGGGGAAAGGCAGGCAGAGAATTCCCTGCTAGCACCTTCTCTGTGCCTGGGAAGCAGAAGTGTTCACATTGCTTCGCAGAATCGCTTTTGTGCAGAAAACACTAACACTTGTTCAGAACGAAAGAAAGCACAGAGCCCCAGATTTTATGTTGTCCTGGAGAGCTTGCAGAGCACTGGGGAAAGGCAGGCAGAGAATTCCCTGCTAGCACCTTCTCTGTGCCTGGGAAGCAGAAGTCTTCACATTGCTTCGCAGAATCGCTTTTGTGCAGAAAACACTAACACTTGTTCAGAACGAAAGAAAGCACAGAGCCCCAGATTCTATGTTGTCCTGGAGAGCTTGCAGAGCACTGGGGAAAGGCAGGCAGAGAATTCCCTGCTAGCACCTTCTCTCTGCGCCGGAATGAGAAGTGTTCACATTGCTTCGCAGAATCGCTTTTGTGCAGAAAACACTAACACTTGTTCAGAACGAAAGAAAGCACAGAGCCCCAGATTCTATGTTGTCCTGGAGAGCTTGCAGAGCACTGGGGAAAGGCAGGCAGAGAATTCCCTGCTAGCACCTTCTCGGTGCCTGGGAAGAAGAAGTGTTCACATTGCTTCGCAGAATCGCTTTTGTGCAGAAAACACTAACACTTGTTCAGAACGAAAGAAAGCACAGAGCCCCAGATTTTATGTTGTCCTGGAGAGCTTGCAGAGCACTGGGGAAAGGCAGGCAGAGAATTCCCTGCTAGCACCTTCTCTGTGCCTGGGAAGCAGAAGTGTTCACATTGCTTCGCAGAATCGCTTTTGTGCAGAAAACACTAACACTTGTTCAGAACGAAAGAAAGCACAGAGCCCCAGATTCTATGTTGTCCTGGAGAGCTTGCAGAGCACTGGGGAAAGGCAGGCAGAGAATTCCCTGCTAGCACCTTCTCTCTGCGCGGGAATGAGAAGTGTTCACATTGCTTCGCAGAATCGCTTTTGTGCAGAAAACACTAACACTTGTTCAGAACGAAAGAAAGCACAGAGCCCCAGATTCTATGTTGTCCTGGAGAGCTTGCAGAGCACTGGGGAAAGGCAGGCAGAGAATTCCCTGCTAGCACCTTCTCGGTGCCTGGGAAGAAGAAGTGTTCACATTGCTTCGCAGAATCGCTTTTGTGCAGAAAACACTAACACTTGTTCAGAACGAAAGAAAGCACAGAGCCCCAGATTTTATGTTGTCCTGGAGAGCTTGCAGAGCACTGGGGAAAGGCAGGCAGAGAATTCCCTGCTAGCACCTTCTCTGTGCCTGGGAAGCAGAAGTGTTCACATTGCTTCGCAGAATCGCTTTTGTGCAGAAAACACTAACACTTGTTCAGAACGAAAGAAAGCACAGAGCCCCAGATTTGCTGTTGTCCTGGAGAGCTTGCAGAGCACTGGGGAAAGGCAGGCAGAGAATTCCCTGCTAGCACCTTCTCTGTGCCTGGGAAGCAGAAGTGTTCACATTGCTTCGCAGAATCGCTTTTGTGCAGAAAACACTAACACTTGTTCAGAACGAAAGAAAGCACAGAGCCCCAGATTTTATGTTGTCCTGGAGAGCTTGCAGAGCACTGGGGAAAGGCAGGCAGAGAATTCCCTGCTAGCACCTTCTCTGTGCGCGGGAAGGCAAAGTGTTCACATTGCTTCGCAGAATCGCTTTTGTGCAGAAAACACTAACACTTGTTCAGAACGAAAGAAAGCACAGACCCCCAGATTTGCTGTTGTCCTGGAGAGCTTGCAGAGCACTGGGGAAAGGCAGGCAGAGAATTCCCTGCTAGCACCTTCTCTGTGCCTGGGAAGCAGAAGTGTTCACATTGCTTCGCAGAATCGCTTTTGTGCAGAAAACACTAACACTTGTTCAGAACGAAAGAAAGCACAGAGCCCCAGATTCTATGTTGTCCTGGAGAGCTTGCAGAGCACTGGGGAAAGGCAGGCAGAGAATTCCCTGCTAGCACCTTCTCTCTGCGCGGGAATGAGAAGTGTTCACATTGCTTCGCAGAATCGCTTTTGTGCAGAAAACACTAACACTTGTTCAGAACGAAAGAAAGCACAGAGCCCCATATTTGCTGTTGTCCTGTAGAGCTTGCAGAGCACTGGGGAAAGGCAGGCAGAGAATTCCCTGCTAGCACCTTCTCTGTGCCTGGGAAGCAGAAGTGTTCACATTGCTTCGCAGAATCGCTTTTGTGCAGAAAACACTAACACTTGTTCAGAACGAAAGAAAGCACAGAGCCCCAGATTTGCTGTTGTGCTGGAGAGCTTGCAGAGCACTGGGGAAAGGCAGGCAGAGAATTCCCTGCTAGCACCTTCTCTGTGCCTGGGAAGCAGAAGTGTTCACATTGCTTCGCAGAATCGCTTTTGTGCAGAAAACACTAACACTTGTTCAGAACGAAAGAAAGCATAGAGCCCCAGATTTGCTGTTACCCTGGAGAGCTTGCAGAGCACTGGGGAAAGGCAGGCAGAGAATTCCCTGCTAGCACCTTCTCTGTGCGCGGGAAGGCAAAGTGTTCACATTTCCTCGCAGAATCGCTTTTGTGCAGAAAACACTAACACTTGTTCAGAACGAAAGAAAGCACAGAGCCCCAGATTTTATGTTGTCCTGGAGAGCTTGCAGAGCACTGGGGAAAGGCAGGCAGAGAATTCCCTGCTAGCACCTTCTCGGTGCCTGGGAAGCAAAAGTGTTCACATTGCTTCGCAGAATCGCTTTTGTGCAGAAAACACTAACACTTGTTCAGAACGAAAGAAAGCACAGAGCCCCAGATTTGCTGTTGTCCTGGAGAGCTTGCAGAGCACTGGGGAAAGGCAGGCAGAGAATTCCCTGCTAGCACCTTCTCTGTGCCTGGGAAGCAGAAGTGTTCACATTGCTTCGCAGAATCGCTTTTGTGCAGAAAACACTAACACTTGTTCAGAACGAAAGAAAGCACAGAGCCCCAGATTTTATGTTGTCCTGGAGAGCTTGCAGAGCACTGGGGAAAGGCAGGCAGAGAATTCCCTGCTAGCACCTTCTCTGTGCCTGGGAAGCAGAAGTGTTCACATTGCTTCGCAGAATCGCTTTTGTGCAGAAAACACTAACACTTGTTCAGAACGAAAGAAAGCACAGAGCCCCAGATTCTATGTTGTCCTGGAGAGCTTGCAGAGCACTGGGGAAAGGCAGGCAGAGAATTCCCTGCTAGCACCTTCTCTCTGCGCGGGAATGAGAAGTGTTCACATTGCTTCGCAGAATCGCTTTTGTGCAGAAAACACTAACACTTGTTCAGAACGAAAGAAAGCACAGAGCCCCACATTTTATGTTGTCCTGGAGAGCTTGCAGAGCACTGGGGAAAGGCAGGCAGAGAATTCCCTGCTAGCACCTTCTCTGTGCCTGGGAAGCAGAAGTGTTCACATTGCTTCGCAGAATCGCTTTTGTGCAGAAAACACTAACACTTGTTCAGAACGAAAGAAAGCACAGAGACCCAGATTCTATGTTGTCCTGGAGAGCTTGCAGAGCACTGGGGAAAGGCAGGCAGAGAATTCCCTGCTAGCACCTTCTCTGTGCGCGGGAAGGCAAAGTGTTCACATTTCCTCGCAGAATCGCTTTTGTGCAGAAAACACTAACACTTGTTCAGAACGAAAGAAAGCACAGAGCCCCAGATTTTATGTTGTCCTGGAGAGCTTGCAGAGCACTGGGGAAAGGCAGGCAGAGAATTCCCTGCTAGCACCTTCTCGGTGCCTGGGAAGAAGAAGTGTTCACATTGCTTCGCAGAATCGCTTTTGTGCAGAAAACACTAACACTTGTTCAGAACGAAAGAAAGCACAGAGCCCCAGATTTGCTGTTGTCCTGGAGAGCTTGCAGAGCACTGGGGAAAGGCAGGCAGAGAATTCCCTGCTAGCACCTTCTCTCTGCGCGGGAATGAGAAGTGTTCACATTGCTTCGCAGAATCGCTTTTGTGCAGAAAACACTAACACTTGTTCAGAACGAAAGAAAGCACAGAGCCCCACATTTTATGTTGTCCTGGAGAGCTTGCAGAGCACTGGGGAAAGGCAGGCAGAGAATTCCCTGCTAGCACCTTCTCTGTGCCTGGGAAGCAGAAGTGTTCACATTGCTTCGCAGAATCGCTTTTGTGCAGAAAACACTAACACTTGTTCAGAACGAAAGAAAGCACAGAGCCCCAGATTTTATGTTGTCCTGGAGAGCTTGCAGAGCACTGGGGAAAGGCAGGCAGAGAATTCCCTCCTAGCACCTTCTCGGTGCCTGGGAAGCAGAAGTGTTCACATTGCTTCGCAGAATCGCTTTTGTGCAGAAAACACTAACACTTGTTCAGAACGAAAGAAAGCACAGAGCCCCAGATTTGCTGTTGTCCTGGAGAGCTTGCAGAGCACTGGGGAAAGGCAGGCAGAGAATTCCCTGCTACCACCTTCTCTGTGCCTGGGAAGCAGAAGTGTTCACATTGCTTCGCAGAATCGCTTTTGTGCAGAAAACACTAACACTTGTTCAGAAAGAAAGCACAGAGCCCCAGATTTGCTGTTGTGCTGGAGAGCTTGCAGAGCACTGGGGAAAGGCAGGCAGAGAATTCCCTGCTAGCACCTTCTCTGTGCCTGGGAAGCAGAAGTGTTCACATTGCTTCGCAGAATCGCTTTTGTGCAGAAAACACTAACACTTGTTCAGAACGAAAGAAAGCACAGAGCCCCAGATTTGCTGTTGTGCTGGAGAGCTTGCAGAGCACTGGGGAAAGGCAGGCAGAGAATTCCCTGCTAGCACCTTCTCTGTGCCTGGGAAGCAGAAGTGTTCACATTGCTTCGCAGAATCGCTTTTGTGCAGAAAACACTAACACTTGTTCAGAACGAAAGAAAGCATAGAGCCCCAGATTTGCTGTTACCCTGGAGAGCTTGCAGAGCACTGGGGAAAGGCAGGCAGAGAATTCCCTGCTAGCACCTTCTCTGTGCGCGGGAAGGCAAAGTGTTCACATTTCCTCGCAGAATCGCTTTTGTGCAGAAAACACTAACACTTGTTCAGAACGAAAGAAAGCACAGAGCCCCAGATTTTATGTTGTCCTGGAGAGCTTGCAGAGCACTGGGGAAAGGCAGGCAGAGAATTCCCTGCTAGCACCTTCTCGGTGCCTGGGAAGAAGAAGTGTTCACATTGCTTCGCAGAATCGCTTTTGTGCAGAAAACACTAACACTTGTTCAGAACGAAAGAAAGCACAGAGCCCCAGATTTGCTGTTGTCCTGGAGAGCTTGCAGAGCACTGGGGAAAGGCAGGCAGAGAATTCCCTGCTAGCACCTTCTCTCTGCGCGGGAATGAGAAGTGTTCACATTGCTTCGCAGAATCGCTTTTGTGCAGAAAACACTAACACTTGTTCAGAACGAAAGAAAGCACAGAGCCCCACATTTTATGTTGTCCTGGAGAGCTTGCAGAGCACTGGGGAAAGGCAGGCAGAGAATTCCCTGCTAGCACCTTCTCTGTGCCTGGGAAGCAGAAGTGTTCACATTGCTTCGCAGAATCGCTTTTGTGCAGAAAACACTAACACTTGTTCAGAACGAAAGAAAGCACAGAGCCCCAGATTTTATGTTGTCCTGGAGAGCTTGCAGAGCACTGGGGAAAGGCAGGCAGAGAATTCCCTCCTAGCACCTTCTCGGTGCCTGGGAAGCAGAAGTGTTCACATTGCTTCGCAGAATCGCTTTTGTGCAGAAAACACTAACACTTGTTCAGAACGAAAGAAAGCACAGAGCCCCAGATTTGCTGTTGTGCTGGAGAGCTTGCAGAGCACTGGGGAAAGGCAGGCAGAGAATTCCCTGCTAGCACCTTCTCTCTGCGCGGGAATGAGAAGTGTTCACATTGCTTCGCAGAATCGCTTTTGTGCAGAAAACACTAACACTTGTTCAGAACGAAAGAAAGCACAGAGCCCCATATTTGCTGTTGTCCTGGAGAGCTTGCAGAGCACTGGGGAAAGGCAGGCAGAGAATTCCCTGCTAGCACCTTCTCTGTGCCTGGGAAGCAGAAGTGTTCACATTGCTTCGCAGAATCGCTTTTGTGCAGAAAACACTAACACTTGTTCAGAACGAAAGAAAGCACAGAGCCCCAGATTTGCTGTTGTGCTGGAGAGCTTGCAGAGCACTGGGGAAAGGCAGGCAGAGAATTCCCTGCTAGCACCTTCTCTGTGCCTGGGAAGCAGAAGTGTTCACATTGCTTCGCAGAATCGCTTTTGTGCAGAAAACACTAACACTTGTTCAGAACGAAAGAAAGCACAGAGCCCCAGATTTGCTGTTGTCCTGGAGAGCTTGCAGAGCACTGGGGAAAGGCAGGCAGAGAATTCCCTGCTAGCACCTTCTCTGTGCCTGGGAAGCAAAAGTGTTCACATTGCTTCGCAGAAGCTCTTTTGTGCAGAAAACACTAACACTTGTTCAGAACGAAAGAAAGCACAGAGCCCCAGATTTTATGTTGTGCTGGAGAGCTTGCAGAGCACTGGGGAAAGGCAGGCAGAGAATTCCCTGCTAGCACCTTCTCTGTGCCTGGGAAGCAGAAGTGTTCACATTGCTTCGCAGAATCGCTTTTGTGCAGAAAACACTAACACTTGTTCAGAACGAAAGAAAGCACAGAGCCCCAGATTTTATGTTGTCCTGGAGAGCTTGCAGAGCACTGGGGAAAGGCAGGCAGAGAATTCCCTGCTAGCACCTTCTCTCTGCGCGGGAATGAGAAGTGTTCACATTGCTTCGCAGAATCGCTTTTGTGCAGAAAACACTAACACTTGTTCAGAACGAAAGAAAGCACAGAGCCCCAGATTTTATGTTGTCCTGGAGAGCTTGCAGAGCACTGGGGAAAGCAGGCAGAGAATTCCCTGCTAGCACCTTCTCTGTGGGCGGGAAGGCAAAGTGTTCACATTTCCTCGCAGAATCGCTTTTGTGCAGAAAACACTAACACTTGTTCAGAACGAAAGAAAGCACAGAGCCCCAGATTTGCTGTTGTCCTGGAGAGCTTGCAGAGCACTGGGGAAAGGCAGGCAGAGAATTCCCTGCTAGCACCTTCTCTCTGCGCGGGAATGAGAAGTGTTCACATTGCTTCGCAGAATCGCTTTTGTGCAGAAAACACTAACACTTGTTCAGAACGAAAGAAAGCACAGAGCCCCAGATTTGCTGTTGTCCTGGAGAGCTTGCAGAGCACTGGGGAAAGGCAGGCAGAGAATTCCCTGCTAGCACCTTCTCTCTGCGCGGGAATGAGAAGTGTTCACATTGCTTCGCAGAATCGCTTTTGTGCAGAAAACACTAACACTTGTTCAGAACGAAAGAAAGCACAGAGCCCCAGATTTTATGTTGTCCTGGAGAGCTTGCAGAGCACTGGGGAAAGGCAGGCAGAGAATTCCCTGCTAGCACCTTCTCTGTGCCTGGGAAGCAGAAGTGTTCACATTGCTTCGCAGAATCGCTTTTGTGCAGAAAACACTAACACTTGTTCAGAACGAAAGAAAGCACAGAGCCCCAGATTTGCTGTTGTCCTGGAGAGCTTGCAGAGCACTGGGGAAAGGCAGGCAGAGAATTCCCTGCTAGCACCTTCTCTGTGCCTGGGAAGCAGAAGCGTTCACATTGCTTCGCAGAATCGCTTTTGTGCAGAAAACACTAACACTTGTTCAGAACGAAAGAAAGCACAAAGCCCCAGATTTGCTGTTGTGCTGGAGAGCTTGCAGAGCACTGGGGAAAGGCAGGCAGAGAATTCCCTGCTAGCACCTTCTCTGTGCCTGGGAAGCAGAAGTGTTCACATTGCTTCGCAGAATCGCTTTTGTGCAGAAAACACTAACACTTGTTCAGAACGAAAGAAAGCACAGAGCCCCAGATTTTATGTTGTCCTGGAGAGCTTGCAGAGCACTGGGGAAAGGCAGGCAGAGAATTCCCTGCTAGCACCTTCTCGGTGCCTGGGAAGAAGAAGTGTTCACATTGCTTCGCAGAATCGCTTTTGTGCAGAAAACACTAACACTTGTTCAGGACGAAAGAAAGCACAGAGCCCCAGATTTTATGCTGTCCTGGAGAGCTTGCAGAGCACTGGGGAAAGGCAGGCAGAGAACTCCCTGCTAGCACCGTCTCTGTGCGCGGGAAGGCAAAGTGTTCACATTTCCTCGCAGAATCGCTTTTGTGCAGAAAACACTAACACTTGTTCAGAACGAAAGAAAGCACAGAGCCCCAGATTTTATGTTGTCCTGGAGAGCTTGCAGAGCACTGGGGAAAGGCAGGCAGAGAATTCCCTGCTAGCACCTTCTCTGTGCCTGGGAAGAAGAAGTGTTCACATTGCTTCGCAGAATCGCTTTTGTGCAGAAAACACTAACACTTGTTCAGAACGAAAGAAAGCACAGAGCCCCAGATTTGCTGTTACCCTGGAGAGCTTGCAGAGCACTGGGGAAAGGCAGGCAGAGAACTCCCTGCTAGCACCGTCTCTGTGCGCGGGAAGGCAAAGTGTTCACATTTCCTCGCAGAATCGCTTTTGTGCAGAAAACACTAACACTTGTTCAGAACGAAAGAAAGCACAGAGCCCCAGATTTTATGTTGTCCTGGAGAGCTTGCAGAGCACTGGGGAAAGGCAGGCAGAGAATTCCCTGCTAGCACCTTCTCTGTGCGCGGGAATGAGAAGTGTTCACATTGCTTCGCAGAATCGCTTTTGTGCAGAAAACACTAACACTTGTTCAGAACGAAAGAAAGCACAGAGCCCCAGATTTTATGTTGTCCTGGAGAGCTTGCAGAGCACTGGGGAAAGGCAGGCAGAGAATTCCCTGCTAGCACCTTCTCTCTGCGCGGGAATGAGAAGTGTTCACATTGCTTCGCAGAATCGCTTTTGTGCAGAAAACACTAACACTTGTTCAGAACGAAAGAAAGCACAGAGCCCCAGATTTTATGTTGTCCTGGAGAGCTTGCAGAGCACTGGGGAAAGGCAGGCAGAGAATTCCCTGCTAGCACCTTCTCTGTGCCTGGGAAGCAGAAGTGTTCACATTGCTTCGCAGAAGCTCTTTTGTGCAGAAAACACTAACACTTGTTCAGAACGAAAGAAAGCACAGAGCCCCAGATTTGCTGTTGTCCTGGAGAGCTTGCAGAGCACTGGGGAAAGGCAGGCAGAGAATTCCCTGCTAGCACCTTCTCTGTGCCTGGGAAGCAGAAGTGTTCACATTGCTTCGCAGAATCGCTTTTGTGCAGAAAACACTAACACTTGTTCAGAACGAAAGAAAGCACAGAGCCCCAGATTTTATGTTGTCCTGGAGAGCTTGCAGAGCACTGGGGAAAGGCAGGCAGAGAATTCCCTGCTAGCACCTTCTCTGTGCGCGGGAAGGCAAAGTGTTCACATTTCCTCGCAGAATCGCTTTTGTGCAGAAAACACTAACACTTGTTCAGAACGAAAGAAAGCACAGAGCCCCAGATTTTATGTTGTCCTGGAGAGCTTGCAGAGCACTGGGGAAAGGCAGGCAGAGATTTCCCTGCTAGCACCTTCTCGGTGCCTGGGAAGAAGAAGTGTTCACATTGCTTCGCAGAATCGCTTTTGTGCAGAAAACACTAACACTTGTTCAGAACGAAAGAAAGCACAGAGCCCCAGATTTGCTGTTGTCCTGGAGAGCTTGCAGAGCACTGGGGAAAGGCAGGCAGAGAATTCCCTGCTAGCACCTTCTCTGTGCCTGGGAAGCAGAAGTGTTCACATTGCTTCGCAGAATCGCTTTTGAGCAGAAAACACTAACACTTGTTCAGAACGAAAGAAAGCACAGAGCCCCAGATTTTATGTTGTCCTGGAGAGCTTGCAGAGCACTGGAGAAAGGCAGGCAGAGAATTCCCTGCTAGCACCTTCTCTCTGCGCGGGAATGAGAAGTGTTCACATTGCTTCGCAGAATCGCTTTTGTGCAGAAAACACTAACACTTGTTCAGAACGAAAGAAAGCACAGAGCCCCAGATTCTATGTTGTCCTGGAGAGCTTGCAGAGCACTGGGGAAAGGCAGGCAGAGAATTCCCTGCTAGCACCTTCTCTCTGCGCGGGAATGAGAAGTGTTCACATTGCTTCGCAGAATCGCTTTTGTGCAGAAAACACTAACACTTGTTCAGAACGAAAGAAAGCACAGAGCCCCATATTTGCTGTTGTCCTGTAGAGCTTGCAGAGCACTGGGGAAAGGCAGGCAGAGAATTCCCTGCTAGCACCTTCTCTGTGCCTGGGAAGCAGAAGTGTTCACATTGCTTCGCAGAATCGCTTTTGTGCAGAAAACACTAACACTTGTTCAGAACGAAAGAAAGCACAGAGCCCCAGATTTGCTGTTGTCCTGGAGAGCTTGCAGAGCACTGGGGAAAGGCAGGCAGAGAATTCCCTGCTAGCACCTTCTCTGTGCCTGGGAAGCAGAAGTGTTCACATTGCTTCGCAGAATCGCTTTTGTGCAGAAAACACTAACACTTGTTCAGAACGAAAGAAAGCACAGAGCCCCAGGTTTGCTGTTACCCTGGAGAGCTTGCAGAGCACTGGGGAAAGGCAGGCAGAGAATTCCCTGCTAGCACCTTCTCTCTGCGCGGGAATGAGAAGTGTTCACATTGCTTCGCAGAATCGCTTTTGTGCAGAAAACACTAACACTTGTTCAGAACGAAAGAAAGCACAGAGCCCCATATTTGCTGTTGTCCTGGAGAGCTTGCAGAGCACTGGCAAAGGCAGGCAGAGAATTCCCTGCTAGCACCTTCTCTGTGCCTGGGAAGCAGAAGTGTTCACATTGCTTCGCAGAATCGCTTTTGTGCAGAAAACACTAACACTTGTTCAGAACGAAAGAAAGCACAGAGCCCCAGATTTGCTGTTGTCCTGGAGAGCTTGCAGAGCACTGGGGAAAGGCAGGCAGAGAATTCCCTGCTAGCACCTTCTCTGTGCCTGGGAAGCAGAAGTGTTCACATTGCTTCGCAGAATCGCTTTTGTGCAGAAAACACTAACACTTGTTCAGAACGAAAGAAAGCACAGAGCCCCAGGTTTGCTGTTACCCTGGAGAGCTTGCAGAGCACTGGGGAAAGGCAGGCAGAGAATTCCCTGCTAGCACCTTCTCTGTTCGCGGGAAGGCAAAGTGTTCACATTGCTTCGCAGAATCGCTTTTGTGCAGAAAACACTAACACTTGTTCAGAACGAAAGAAAGCACAGAGACCCAGATTTTATGTTGTCCTGGAGAGCTTGCAGAGCACTGGGGAAAGGCAGGCAGAGAATTCCCTGCTAGCACCTTCTCGGTGCCTGGGAAGAAGAAGTGTTCACATTGCTTCGCAGAATCGCTTTTGTGCAGAAAACACTAACACTTGTTCAGAACGAAAGAAAGCACAGAGCCCCAGATTTGCTGTTGTCCTGGAGAGCTTGCAGAGCACTGGGGAAAGGCAGGCAGAGAATTCCCTGCTAGCACCTTCTCTGTGCCTGGGAAGCAGAAGTGTTCACATTGCTTCGCAGAATCGCTTTTGTGCAGAAAACACTAACACTTGTTCAGAACGAAAGAAAGCACAGAGCCCCAGATTTTATGTTGTCCTGGAGAGCTTGCAGAGCACTGGGGAAAGGCAGGCAGAGAATTCCCTGCTAGCACCTTCTCTGTGCGCGGGAAGGCAAAGTGTTCACATTTCCTCGCAGAATCGCTTTTGTGCAGAAAACACTAACACTTGTTCAGAACGAAAGAAAGCACAGAGCCCCAGATTTTATGTTGTCCTGGAGAGCTTGCAGAGCACTGGGGAAAGGCAGGCAGAGAATTCCCTGCTAGCACCTTCTCTGTGCCTGGGAAGAAGAAGTGTTCACATTGCTTCGCAGAATCGCTTTTGTGCAGAAAACACTAACACTTGTTCAGAACGAAAGAAAGCACAGAGCCCCAGATTCTATGTTGTCCTGGAGAGCTTGCAGAGCACTGGGGAAAGGCAGGCAGAGAATTCCCTGCTAGCACCTTCTCTCTGCGCGGGAATGAGAAGTGTTCACATTGTTTCGCAGAATGGCTTTTGTGCAGAAAACACTAACACTTGTTCAGAACGAAAGAAAGCACAGAGCCCCATATTTGCTGTTGTCCTGTAGAGCTTGCAGAGCACTGGGGAAAGGCAGGCAGAGAATTCCCTGCTAGCACCTTCTCTGTGCCTGGGAAGCAGAAGTGTTCACATTGCTTCGCAGAATCGCTTTTGTGCAGAAAACACTAACACTTGTTCAGAACGAAAGAAAGCACAGAGCCCCAGATTTGCTGTTGTGCTGGAGAGCTTGCAGAGCACTGGGGAAAGGCAGGCAGAGAATTCCCTGCTAGCACCTTCTCTGTGCCTGGGAAGCAGAAGTGTTCACATTGCTTCGCAGAATCGCTTTTGTGCAGAAAACACTAACACTTGTTCAGAACGAAAGAAAGCATAGAGCCCCAGATTTGCTGTTGTGCTGGAGAGCTTGCAGAGCACTGGGGAAAGGCAGGCAGAGAATTCCCTGCTAGCACCTTCTCTGTGCGCGGGAAGGCAAAGTGTTCACATTTCCTCGCAGAATCGCTTTTGTGCAGAAAACACTAACACTTGTTCAGAACGAAAGAAAGCACAGAGCCCCAGATTTTATGTTGTCCTGGAGAGCTTGCAGAGCACTGGGGAAAGGCAGGCAGAGAATTCCCTGCTAGCACCTTCTCGGTGCCTGGGAAGAAGAAGTGTTCACATTGCTTCGCAGAATCGCTTTTGTGCAGAAAACACTAACACTTGTTCAGAACGAAAGAAAGCACAGAGCCCCAGATTTGCTGTTGTCCTGGAGAGCTTGCAGAGCACTGGGGAAAGGCAGGCAGAGAATTCCCTGCTAGCACCTTCTCTGTGCCTGGGAAGCAGAAGTGTTCACATTGCTTCGCAGAATCGCTTTTGTGCAGAAAACACTAACACTTGTTCAGAACGAAAGAAAGCACAGAGCCCCAGATTTTATGTTGTCCTGGAGAGCTTGCAGAGCACTGGGGAAAGGCAGGCAGAGAATTCCCTGCTAGCACCTTCTCTGTGCGCGGGAAGGCAAAGTGTTCACATTTCCTCGCAGAATCGCTTTTGTGCAGAAAACACTAACACTTGTTCAGAACGAAAGAAAGCACAGAGCCCCAGATTTTATGTTGTCCTGGAGAGCTTGCAGAGCACTGGGGAAAGGCAGGCAGAGATTTCCCTGCTAGCACCTTCTCGGTGCCTGGGAAGAAGAAGTGTTCACATTGCTTCGCAGAATCGCTTTTGTGCAGAAAACACTAACACTTGTTCAGAACGAAAGAAAGCACAGAGCCCCAGATTCTATGTTGTCCTGGAGAGCTTGCAGAGCACTGGGGAAAGGCAGGCAGAGAATTCCCTGCTAGCACCTTCTCTGTGCGCGGGAAGGCAAAGTGTTCACATTTCCTCGCAGAATCGCTTTTGTGCAGAAAACACTAACACTTGTTCAGAACGAAAGAAAGCACAGAGCCCCATATTTGCTGTTGTCCTGTAGAGCTTGCAGAGCACTGGGGAAAGGCAGGCAGAGAATTCCCTGCTAGCACCTTCTCTGTGCCTGGGAAGCAGAAGTGTTCACATTGCTTCGCAGAATCGCTTTTGTGCAGAAAACACTAACACTTGTTCAGAACGAAAGAAAGCACAGAGCCCCAGATTTGCTGTTGTCCTGGAGAGCTTGCAGAGCACTGGGGAAAGGCAGGCAGAGAATTCCCTGCTAGCACCTTCTCTGTGCCTGGGAAGCAGAAGTGTTCACATTTCCTCGCAGAATCGCTTTTGTGCAGAAAACACTAACACTTGTTCAGAACGAAAGAAAGCACAGAGCCCCAGATTTTATGTTGTCCTGGAGAGCTTGCAGAGCACTGGGGAAAGGCAGGCAGAGAATTCCCTGCTAGCACCTTCTCGGTGCCTGGGAAGAAGAAGTGTTCACATTGCTTCGCAGAATCGCTTTTGTGCAGAAAACACTAACACTTGTTCAGAACGAAAGAAAGCACAGAGCCCCACATTTTATGTTGTCCTGGAGAGCTTGCAGAGCACTGGGGAAAGGCAGGCAGAGAATTCCCTGCTAGCACCTTCTCTGTGCCTGGGAAGCAGAAGTGTTCACATTGCTTCGCAGAATCGCTTTTGTGCAGAAAACACTAACACTTGTTCAGAACGAAAGAAAGCACAGAGCCCCAGATTTTATGTTGTCCTGGAGAGCTTGCAGAGCACTGGGGAAAGGCAGGCAGAGAATTCCCTGCTAGCACCTTCTCTCTGCGCGGGAATGAGAAGTGTTCACATTGCTTCGCAGAATCGCTTTTGTGCAGAAAACACTAACACTTGTTCAGAACGAAAGAAAGCACAGAGCCCCAGATTTGCTGTTGTGCTGGAGAGCTTGCAGAGCACTGGGGAAAGGCAGGCAGAGAATTCCCTGCTAGCACCTTCTCTGTGCCTGGGAAGCAGAAGTGTTCACATTGCTTCGCAGAATCGCTTTTGTGCAGAAAACACTAACACTTGTTCAGAACGAAAGAAAGCACAGAGCCCCAGATTTGCTGTTGTGCTGGAGAGCTTGCAGAGCACTGGGGAAAGGCAGGCAGAGAATTCCCTGCTAGCACCTTCTCTGTGCCTGGGAAGCAGAAGTGTTCACATTGCTTCGCAGAATCGCTTTTGTGCAGAAAACACTAACACTTGTTCAGAACGAAAGAAAGCATAGAGCCCCAGATTTGCTGTTACCCTGGAGAGCTTGCAGAGCACTGGGGAAAGGCAGGCAGAGAATTCCCTGCTAGCACCTTCTCTGTGCGCGGGAAGGCAAAGTGTTCACATTTCCTCGCAGAATCGCTTTTGTGCAGAAAACACTAACACTTGTTCAGAACGAAAGAAAGCACAGAGCCCCAGATTTGCTGTTGTGCTGGAGAGCTTGCAGAGCACTGGGGAAAGGCAGGCAGAGAATTCCCTGCTAGCACCTTCTCTGTGCCTGGGAAGCAGAAGTGTTCACATTGCTTCGCAGAATCGCTTTTGTGCAGAAAACACTAACACTTGTTCAGAACGAAAGAAAGCACAGAGCCCCAGATTTGCTGTTGTCCTGGAGAGCTTGCAGAGCACTGGGGAAAGGCAGGCAGAGAATTCCCTGCTAGCACCTTCTCTCTGCGCGGGAATGAGAAGTGTTCACATTGCTTCGCAGAATCGCTTTTGTGCAGAAAACACTAACACTTGTTCAGAACGAAAGAAAGCACAGAGCCCCAGATTTTATGTTGTCCTGGAGAGCTTGCAGAGCACTGGGGAAAGGCAGGCAGAGAATTCCCTGCTAGCACCTTCTCTGTGCCTGGGAAGCAGAAGTGTTCACATTGCTTCGCAGAATCGCTTTTGTGCAGAAAACACTAACACTTGTTCAGAACGAAAGAAAGCACAGAGCCCCAGATTTGCTGTTGTGCTGGAGAGCTTGCAGAGCACTGGGGAAAGGCAGGCAGAGAATTCCCTGCTAGCACCTTCTCTGTGCCTGGGAAGCAGAAGTGTTCACATTGCTTCGCAGAATCGCTTTTGTGCAGAAAACACTAACACTTGTTCAGAACGAAAGAAAGCACAGAGCCCCAGATTCTATGTTGTCCTGGACTAGCTTGCAGAGCACTGGGGAAAGGCAGGCAGAGAATTCCCTGCTAGCACCTTCTCTGTGCCTGGGAAGCAGAAGTGTTCACATTGCTTCGCAGAATCGCTTTTGTGCAGAAAACACTAACACTTGTTCAGAACGAAAGAAAGCACAGAGCCCCAGATTCTATGTTGTCCTGGAGAGCTTGCAGAGCACTGGGGAAAGGCAGGCAGAGAATTCCCTGCTAGCACCTTCTCTCTGCGCGGGAATGAGAAGTGTTCACATTGCTTCGCAGAATCGCTTTTGTGCAGAAAACACTAACACTTGTTCAGAACGAAAGAAAGCACAGAGCCCCATATTTGCTGTTGTCCTGTAGAGCTTGCAGAGCACTGGGGAAAGGCAGGCAGAGAATTCCCTGCTAGCACCTTCTCTGTGCCTGGGAAGCAGAAGTGTTCACATTGCTTCGCAGAATCGCTTTTGTGCAGAAAACACTAACACTTGTTCAGAACGAAAGAAAGCACAGAGCCCCAGATTTGCTGTTGTGCTGGAGAGCTTGCAGAGCACTGGGGAAAGGCAGGCAGAGAATTCCCTGCTAGCACCTTCTCTGTGCCTGGGAAGCAGAAGTGTTCACATTGCTTCGCAGAATCGCTTTTGTGCAGAAAACACTAACACTTGTTCAGAACGAAAGAAAGCACAGAGCCCCAGATTTGCTGTTGTCCTGGAGAGCTTGCAGAGCACTGGGGAAAGGCAGGCAGAGAATTCCCTGCTAGCACCTTCTCTGTGCCTGGGAAGCAAAAGTGTTCACATTGCTTCGCAGAAGCTCTTTTGTGCAGAAAACACTAACACTTGTTCAGAACGAAAGAAAGCACAGAGCCCCAGATTCTATGTTGTCCTGGAGAGCTTGCAGAGCACTGGGGAAAGGCAGGCAGAGAATTCCCTGCTAGCACCTTCTCTCTGCGCGGGAATGAGAAGTGTTCACATTGTTTCGCAGAATGGCTTTTGTGCAGAAAACACTAACACTTGTTCAGAACGAAAGAAAGCACAGAGCCCCATATTTGCTGTTGTCCTGTAGAGCTTGCAGAGCACTGGGGAAAGGCAGGCAGAGAATTCCCTGCTAGCACCTTCTCTGTGCCTGGGAAGCAGAAGTGTTCACATTGCTTCGCAGAATCGCTTTTGTGCAGAAAACACTAACACTTGTTCAGAACGAAAGAAAGCACAGAGCCCCAGATTTGCTGTTGTGCTGGAGAGCTTGCAGAGCACTGGGGAAAGGCAGGCAGAGAATTCCCTGCTAGCACCTTCTCTGTGCCTGGGAAGCAGAAGTGTTCACATTGCTTCGCAGAATCGCTTTTGTGCAGAAAACACTAACACTTGTTCAGAACGAAAGAAAGCATAGAGCCCCAGATTTGCTGTTGTGCTGGAGAGCTTGCAGAGCACTGGGGAAAGGCAGGCAGAGAATTCCCTGCTAGCACCTTCTCTGTGCGCGGGAAGGCAAAGTGTTCACATTTCCTCGCAGAATCGCTTTTGTGCAGAAAACACTAACACTTGTTCAGAACGAAAGAAAGCACAGAGCCCCAGATTTTATGTTGTCCTGGAGAGCTTGCAGAGCACTGGGGAAAGGCAGGCAGAGAATTCCCTGCTAGCACCTTCTCGGTGCCTGGGAAGAAGAAGTGTTCACATTGCTTCGCAGAATCGCTTTTGTGCAGAAAACACTAACACTTGTTCAGAACGAAAGAAAGCACAGAGCCCCAGATTTGCTGTTGTCCTGGAGAGCTTGCAGAGCACTGGGGAAAGGCAGGCAGAGAATTCCCTGCTAGCACCTTCTCTGTGCCTGGGAAGCAGAAGTGTTCACATTGCTTCGCAGAATCGCTTTTGTGCAGAAAACACTAACACTTGTTCAGAACGAAAGAAAGCACAGAGCCCCAGATTTTATGTTGTCCTGGAGAGCTTGCAGAGCACTGGGGAAAGGCAGGCAGAGAATTCCCTGCTAGCACCTTCTCTGTGCGCGGGAAGGCAAAGTGTTCACATTTCCTCGCAGAATCGCTTTTGTGCAGAAAACACTAACACTTGTTCAGAACGAAAGAAAGCACAGAGCCCCAGATTTTATGTTGTCCTGGAGAGCTTGCAGAGCACTGGGGAAAGGCAGGCAGAGATTTCCCTGCTAGCACCTTCTCGGTGCCTGGGAAGAAGAAGTGTTCACATTGCTTCGCAGAATCGCTTTTGTGCAGAAAACACTAACACTTGTTCAGAACGAAAGAAAGCACAGAGCCCCAGATTCTATGTTGTCCTGGAGAGCTTGCAGAGCACTGGGGAAAGGCAGGCAGAGAATTCCCTGCTAGCACCTTCTCTCTGCGCGGGAATGAGAAGTGTTCACATTGTTTCGCAGAATGGCTTTTGTGCAGAAAACACTAACACTTGTTCAGAACGAAAGAAAGCACAGAGCCCCATATTTGCTGTTGTCCTGTAGAGCTTGCAGAGCACTGGGGAAAGGCAGGCAGAGAATTCCCTGCTAGCACCTTCTCTGTGCCTGGGAAGCAGAAGTGTTCACATTGCTTCGCAGAATCGCTTTTGTGCAGAAAACACTAACACTTGTTCAGAACGAAAGAAAGCACAGAGCCCCAGATTTGCTGTTGTGCTGGAGAGCTTGCAGAGCACTGGGGAAAGGCAGGCAGAGAATTCCCTGCTAGCACCTTCTCTGTGCCTGGGAAGCAGAAGTGTTCACATTGCTTCGCAGAATCGCTTTTGTGCAGAAAACACTAACACTTGTTCAGAACGAAAGAAAGCATAGAGCCCCAGATTTGCTGTTGTGCTGGAGAGCTTGCAGAGCACTGGGGAAAGGCAGGCAGAGAATTCCCTGCTAGCACCTTCTCTGTGCGCGGGAAGGCAAAGTGTTCACATTTCCTCGCAGAATCGCTTTTGTGCAGAAAACACTAACACTTGTTCAGAACGAAAGAAAGCACAGAGCCCCAGATTTTATGTTGTCCTGGAGAGCTTGCAGAGCACTGGGGAAAGGCAGGCAGAGAATTCCCTGCTAGCACCTTCTCGGTGCCTGGGAAGAAGAAGTGTTCACATTGCTTCGCAGAATCGCTTTTGTGCAGAAAACACTAACACTTGTTCAGAACGAAAGAAAGCACAGAGCCCCAGATTTGCTGTTGTCCTGGAGAGCTTGCAGAGCACTGGGGAAAGGCAGGCAGAGAATTCCCTGCTAGCACCTTCTCTGTGCCTGGGAAGCAGAAGTGTTCACATTGCTTCGCAGAATCGCTTTTGTGCAGAAAACACTAACACTTGTTCAGAACGAAAGAAAGCACAGAGCCCCAGATTTTATGTTGTCCTGGAGAGCTTGCAGAGCACTGGGGAAAGGCAGGCAGAGAATTCCCTGCTAGCACCTTCTCTGTGCGCGGGAAGGCAAAGTGTTCACATTTCCTCGCAGAATCGCTTTTGTGCAGAAAACACTAACACTTGTTCAGAACGAAAGAAAGCACAGAGCCCCATATTTGCTGTTGTCCTGTAGAGCTTGCAGAGCACTGGGGAAAGGCAGGCAGAGAATTCCCTGCTAGCACCTTCTCTGTGCCTGGGAAGCAGAAGTGTTCACATTGCTTCGCAGAATCGCTTTTGTGCAGAAAACACTAACACTTGTTCAGAACGAAAGAAAGCACAGAGCCCCAGATTTGCTGTTGTCCTGGAGAGCTTGCAGAGCACTGGGGAAAGGCAGGCAGAGAATTCCCTGCTAGCACCTTCTCTGTGCCTGGGAAGCAGAAGTGTTCACATTTCCTCGCAGAATCGCTTTTGTGCAGAAAACACTAACACTTGTTCAGAACGAAAGAAAGCACAGAGCCCCAGATTTTATGTTGTCCTGGAGAGCTTGCAGAGCACTGGGGAAAGGCAGGCAGAGAATTCCCTGCTAGCACCTTCTCGGTGCCTGGGAAGAAGAAGTGTTCACATTGCTTCGCAGAATCGCTTTTGTGCAGAAAACACTAACACTTGTTCAGAACGAAAGAAAGCACAGAGCCCCACATTTTATGTTGTCCTGGAGAGCTTGCAGAGCACTGGGGAAAGGCAGGCAGAGAATTCCCTGCTAGCACCTTCTCTGTGCCTGGGAAGCAGAAGTGTTCACATTGCTTCGCAGAATCGCTTTTGTGCAGAAAACACTAACACTTGTTCAGAACGAAAGAAAGCACAGAGCCCCAGATTTTATGTTGTCCTGGAGAGCTTGCAGAGCACTGGGGAAAGGCAGGCAGAGAATTCCCTGCTAGCACCTTCTCTCTGCGCGGGAATGAGAAGTGTTCACATTGCTTCGCAGAATCGCTTTTGTGCAGAAAACACTAACACTTGTTCAGAACGAAAGAAAGCACAGAGCCCCAGATTTGCTGTTGTGCTGGAGAGCTTGCAGAGCACTGGGGAAAGGCAGGCAGAGAATTCCCTGCTAGCACCTTCTCTGTGCCTGGGAAGCAGAAGTGTTCACATTGCTTCGCAGAATCGCTTTTGTGCAGAAAACACTAACACTTGTTCAGAACGAAAGAAAGCACAGAGCCCCAGATTTGCTGTTGTGCTGGAGAGCTTGCAGAGCACTGGGGAAAGGCAGGCAGAGAATTCCCTGCTAGCACCTTCTCTGTGCCTGGGAAGCAGAAGTGTTCACATTGCTTCGCAGAATCGCTTTTGTGCAGAAAACACTAACACTTGTTCAGAACGAAAGAAAGCATAGAGCCCCAGATTTGCTGTTACCCTGGAGAGCTTGCAGAGCACTGGGGAAAGGCAGGCAGAGAATTCCCTGCTAGCACCTTCTCTGTGCGCGGGAAGGCAAAGTGTTCACATTTCCTCGCAGAATCGCTTTTGTGCAGAAAACACTAACACTTGTTCAGAACGAAAGAAAGCACAGAGCCCCAGATTTTATGTTGTCCTGGAGAGCTTGCAGAGCACTGGGGAAAGGCAGGCAGAGAATTCCCTGCTAGCACCTTCTCGGTGCCTGGGAAGCAGAAGTGTTCACATTGCTTCGCAGAATCGCTTTTGTGCAGAAAACACTAACACTTGTTCAGAACGAAAGAAAGCACAGAGCCCCAGATTTGCTGTTGTCCTGGAGAGCTTGCAGAGCACTGGGGAAAGGCAGGCAGAGAATTCCCTGCTAGCACCTTCTCTGTGCCTGGGAAGCAGAAGTGTTCACATTGCTTCGCAGAATCGCTTTTGTGCAGAAAACACTAACACTTGTTCAGAACGAAAGAAAGCACAGAGCCCCAGATTTGCTGTTGTGCTGGAGAGCTTGCAGAGCACTGGGGAAAGGCAGGCAGAGAATTCCCTGCTAGCACCTTCTCTGTGCCTGGGAAGCAGAAGTGTTCACATTGCTTCGCAGAATCGCTTTTGTGCAGAAAACACTAACACTTGTTCAGAACGAAAGAAAGCACAGAGCCCCAGATTCTATGTTGTCCTGGACTAGCTTGCAGAGCACTGGGGAAAGGCAGGCAGAGAATTCCCTGCTAGCACCTTCTCTGTGCCTGGGAAGCAGAAGTGTTCACATTGCTTCGCAGAATCGCTTTTGTGCAGAAAACACTAACACTTGTTCAGAACGAAAGAAAGCACAGAGCCCCAGATTCTATGTTGTCCTGGAGAGCTTGCAGAGCACTGGGGTAAGGCAGGCAGAGAATTCCCTGCTAGCACCTTCTCTCTGCGCGGGAATGAGAAGTGTTCACATTGCTTCGCAGAATCGCTTTTGTGCAGAAAACACTAACACTTGTTCAGAACGAAAGAAAGCACAGAGCCCCATATTTGCTGTTGTCCTGTAGAGCTTGCAGAGCACTGGGGAAAGGCAGGCAGAGAATTCCCTGCTAGCACCTTCTCTGTGCCTGGGAAGCAGAAGTGTTCACATTGCTTCGCAGAATCGCTTTTGTGCAGAAAACACTAACACTTGTTCAGAACGAAAGAAAGCACAGAGCCCCAGATTTGCTGTTGTGCTGGAGAGCTTGCAGAGCACTGGGGAAAGGCAGGCAGAGAATTCCCTGCTAGCACCTTCTCTGTGCCTGGGAAGCAGAAGTGTTCACATTGCTTCGCAGAATCGCTTTTGTGCAGAAAACACTAACACTTGTTCAGAACGAAAGAAAGCACAGAGCCCCAGATTTGCTGTTGTCCTGGAGAGCTTGCAGAGCACTGGGGAAAGGCAGGCAGAGAATTCCCTGCTAGCACCTTCTCTGTGCCTGGGAAGCAAAAGTGTTCACATTGCTTCGCAGAAGCTCTTTTGTGCAGAAAACACTAACACTTGTTCAGAACGAAAGAAAGCACAGAGCCCCAGATTTTATGTTGTGCTGGAGAGCTTGCAGAGCACTGGGGAAAGGCAGGCAGAGAATTCCCTGCTAGCACCTTCTCTGTGCCTGGGAAGCAGAAGTGTTCACATTGCTTCGCAGAATCGCTTTTGTGCAGAAAACACTAACACTTGTTCAGAACGAAAGAAAGCACAGAGCCCCAGATTTTATGTTGTCCTGGAGAGCTTGCAGAGCACTGGGGAAAGGCAGGCAGAGAATTCCCTGCTAGCACCTTCTCTCTGCGCGGGAATGAGAAGTGTTCACATTGTTTCGCAGAATCGCTTTTGTGCAGAAAACACTAACACTTGTTCAGAACGAAAGAAAGCACAGAGCCCCAGATTTTATGTTGTCCTGGAGAGCTTGCAGAGCACTGGGGAAAGGCAGGCAGAGAATTCCCTGCTAGCACCTTCTCTGTGCCTGGGAAGCAGAAGTGTTCACATTGCTTCGCAGAATCGCTTTTGTGCAGAAAACACTAACACTTGTTCAGAACGAAAGAAAGCACAGAGCCCCAGATTTTATGTTGTCCTGGAGAGCTTGCAGAGCACTGGGGAAAGGCAGGCAGAGAATTCCCTGCTAGCACCTTCTCTGTGCCTGGGAAGCAGAAGTGTTCACATTGCTTCGCAGAATCGCTTTTGTGCAGAAAACACTAACACTTGTTCAGAACGAAAGAAAGCACAGAGCCCCAGATTTTATGTTGTCCTGGAGAGCTTGCAGAGCACTGGGGAAAGGCAGGCAGAGAATTCCCTGCTAGCACCTTCTCGGTGCCTGGGAAGAAGAAGTGTTCACATTGCTTCGCAGAATCGCTTTTGTGCAGAAAACACTAACACTTGTTCAGGACGAAAGAAAGCACAGAGCCCCAGATTTTATGCTGTCCTGGAGAGCTTGCAGAGCACTGGGGAAAGGCAGGCAGAGAACTCCCTGCTAGCACCGTCTCTGTGCGCGGGAAGGCAAAGTGTTCACATTTCCTCGCAGAATCGCTTTTGTGCAGAAAACACTAACACTTGTTCAGAACGAAAGAAAGCACAGAGCCCCAGATTTTATGTTGTCCTGGAGAGCTTGCAGAGCACTGGGGAAAGGCAGGCAGAGAATTCCCTGCTAGCACCTTCTCTGTGCCTGGGAAGAAGAAGTGTTCACATTGCTTCGCAGAATCGCTTTTGTGCAGAAAACACTAACACTTGTTCAGAACGAAAGAAAGCACAGAGCCCCAGATTTGCTGTTGTGCTGGAGAGCTTGCAGAGCACTGGGGAAAGGCAGGCAGAGAACTCCCTGCTAGCACCGTCTCTGTGCGCGGGAAGGCAAAGTGTTCACATTTCCTCGCAGAATCGCTTTTGTGCAGAAAACACTAACACTTGTTCAGAACGAAAGAAAGCACAGAGCCCCACATTTTATGTTGTCCTGGAGAGCTTGCAGAGCACTGGGGAAAGGCAGGCAGAGAATTCCCTGCTAGCACCTTCTCTGTGCGCGGGAATGAGAAGTGTTCACATTGCTTCGCAGAATCGCTTTTGTGCAGAAAACACTAACACTTGTTCAGAACGAAAGAAAGCACAGAGCCCCAGATTTTATGTTGTCCTGGAGAGCTTGCAGAGCACTGGGGAAAGCAGGCAGAGAATTCCCTGCTAGCACCTTCTCTGTGGGCGGGAAGGCAAAGTGTTCACATTTCCTCGCAGAATCGCTTTTGTGCAGAAAACACTAACACTTGTTCAGAACGAAAGAAAGCACAGAGCCCCAGATTCTATGTTGTCCTGGAGAGCTTGCAGAGCACTGGGGAAAGGCAGGCAGAGAATTCCCTGCTAGCACCTTCTCTCTGCGCGGGAATGAGAAGTGTTCACATTGCTTCGCAGAATCGCTTTTGTGCAGAAAACACTAACACTTGTTCAGAACGAAAGAAAGCACAGAGCCCCATATTTGCTGTTGTCCTGTAGAGCTTGCAGAGCACTGGGGAAAGGCAGGCAGAGAATTCCCTGCTAGCACCTTCTCTGTGCCTGGGAAGCAGAAGTGTTCACATTGCTTCGCAGAATCGCTTTTGTGCAGAAAACACTAACACTTGTTCAGAACGAAAGAAAGCACAGAGCCCCAGATTTTATGTTGTCCTGGAGAGCTTGCAGAGCACTGGGGAAAGGCAGGCAGAGAATTCCCTGCTAGCACCTTCTCTGTGCCTGGGAAGCAGAAGTGTTCACATTGCTTCGCAGAATCGCTTTTGTGCAGAAAACACTAACACTTGTTCAGAACGAAAGAAAGCACAGAGCCCCAGATTTGCTGTTGTGCTGGAGAGCTTGCAGAGCACTGGGGAAAGGCAGGCAGAGAATTCCCTGCTAGCACCTTCTCTGTGCCTGGGAAGCAGAAGTGTTCACATTGCTTCGCAGAATCGCTTTTGTGCAGAAAACACTAACACTTGTTCAGAACGAAAGAAAGCACAGAGCCCCAGATTTTATGTTGTGCTGGAGAGCTTGCAGAGCACTGGGGAAAGACAGGCAGAGAATTCCCTGCTAGCACCTTCTCTGTGCCTGGGAAGCAGAAGTGTTCACATTGCTTCGCAGAATCGCTTTTGTGCAGAAAACACTAACACTTGTTCAGAACGAAAGAAAGCACAGAGCCCCAGATTTTATGTTGTCCTGGAGAGCTTGCAGAGCACTGGGGAAAGCAGGCAGAGAATTCCCTGCTAGCACCTTCTCTGTGCCTGGGAAGAAGAAGTGTTCACATTGCTTCGCAGAATCGCTTTTGTGCAGAAAACACTAACACTTGTTCAGAACGAAAGAAAGCACAGAGCCCCAGATTTGCTGTTGTCCTGGAGAGCTTGCAGAGCACTGGGGAAAGGCAGGCAGAGAATTCCCTGCTAGCACCTTCTCTGTGCCTGGGAAGCAGAAGTGTTCACATTGCTTCGCAGAATCGCTTTTGTGCAGAAAACACTAACACTTGTTCAGAACGAAAGAAAGCACAGAGCCCCAGATTTTATGTTGTCCTGGAGAGCTTGCAGAGCACTGGGGAAAGGCAGGCAGAGAATTCCCTGCTAGCACCTTCTCTGTGCGCGGGAAGGCAAAGTGTTCACATTTCCTCGCAGAATCGCTTTTGTGCAGAAAACACTAACACTTGTTCAGAACGAAAGAAAGCACAGAGCCCCAGATTTGCTGTTGTGCTGGAGAGCTTGCAGAGCACTGGGGAAAGGCAGGCAGAGATTTCCCTGCTAGCACCTTCTCGGTGCCTGGGAAGAAGAAGTGTTCACATTGCTTCGCAGAATCGCTTTTGTGCAGAAAACACTAACACTTGTTCAGAACGAAAGAAAGCACAGAGCCCCAGATTTGCTGTTGTCCTGGAGAGCTTGCAGAGCACTGGGGAAAGGCAGGCAGAGAATTCCCTGCTAGCACCTTCTCTGTGCCTGGGAAGCAGAAGTGTTCACATTGCTTCGCAGAATCGCTTTTGTGCAGAAAACACTAACACTTGTTCAGAACGAAAGAAAGCACAGAGCCCCAGATTTTATGTTGTCCTGGAGAGCTTGCAGAGCACTGGGGAAAGGCAGGCAGAGAATTCCCTGCTAGCACCTTCTCTGTGCGCGGGAAGGCAAAGTGTTCACATTTCCTCGCAGAATCGCTTTTGTGCAGAAAACACTAACACTTGTTCAGAACGAAAGAAAGCACAGAGCCCCATATTTGCTGTTGTCCTGTAGAGCTTGCAGAGCACTGGGGAAAGGCAGGCAGAGAATTCCCTGCTAGCACCTTCTCTGTGCCTGGGAAGCAGAAGTGTTCACATTGCTTCGCAGAATCGCTTTTGTGCAGAAAACACTAACACTTGTTCAGAACGAAAGAAAGCACAGAGCCCCAGATTTGCTGTTGTCCTGGAGAGCTTGCAGAGCACTGGGGAAAGGCAGGCAGAGAATTCCCTGCTAGCACCTTCTCTGTGCCTGGGAAGCAGAAGTGTTCACATTTCCTCGCAGAATCGCTTTTGTGCAGAAAACACTAACACTTGTTCAGAACGAAAGAAAGCACAGAGCCCCAGATTTTATGTTGTCCTGGAGAGCTTGCAGAGCACTGGGGAAAGGCAGGCAGAGAATTCCCTGCTAGCACCTTCTCGGTGCCTGGGAAGAAGAAGTGTTCACATTGCTTCGCAGAATCGCTTTTGTGCAGAAAACACTAACACTTGTTCAGAACGAAAGAAAGCACAGAGCCCCACATTTTATGTTGTCCTGGAGAGCTTGCAGAGCACTGGGGAAAGGCAGGCAGAGAATTCCCTGCTAGCACCTTCTCTGTGCCTGGGAAGCAGAAGTGTTCACATTGCTTCGCAGAATCGCTTTTGTGCAGAAAACACTAACACTTGTTCAGAACGAAAGAAAGCACAGAGCCCCAGATTTTATGTTGTCCTGGAGAGCTTGCAGAGCACTGGGGAAAGGCAGGCAGAGAATTCCCTGCTAGCACCTTCTCTCTGCGCGGGAATGAGAAGTGTTCACATTGCTTCGCAGAATCGCTTTTGTGCAGAAAACACTAACACTTGTTCAGAACGAAAGAAAGCACAGAGCCCCAGATTTGCTGTTGTGCTGGAGAGCTTGCAGAGCACTGGGGAAAGGCAGGCAGAGAATTCCCTGCTAGCACCTTCTCTGTGCCTGGGAAGCAGAAGTGTTCACATTGCTTCGCAGAATCGCTTTTGTGCAGAAAACACTAACACTTGTTCAGAACGAAAGAAAGCACAGAGCCCCAGATTTGCTGTTGTGCTGGAGAGCTTGCAGAGCACTGGGGAAAGGCAGGCAGAGAATTCCCTGCTAGCACCTTCTCTGTGCCTGGGAAGCAGAAGTGTTCACATTGCTTCGCAGAATCGCTTTTGTGCAGAAAACACTAACACTTGTTCAGAACGAAAGAAAGCATAGAGCCCCAGATTTGCTGTTACCCTGGAGAGCTTGCAGAGCACTGGGGAAAGGCAGGCAGAGAATTCCCTGCTAGCACCTTCTCTGTGCGCGGGAAGGCAAAGTGTTCACATTTCCTCGCAGAATCGCTTTTGTGCAGAAAACACTAACACTTGTTCAGAACGAAAGAAAGCACAGAGCCCCAGATTTTATGTTGTCCTGGAGAGCTTGCAGAGCACTGGGGAAAGGCAGGCAGAGAATTCCCTGCTAGCACCTTCTCGGTGCCTGGGAAGCAGAAGTGTTCACATTGCTTCGCAGAATCGCTTTTGTGCAGAAAACACTAACACTTGTTCAGAACGAAAGAAAGCACAGAGCCCCAGATTTGCTGTTGTCCTGGAGAGCTTGCAGAGCACTGGGGAAAGGCAGGCAGAGAATTCCCTGCTAGCACCTTCTCTCTGCGCGGGAATGAGAAGTGTTCACATTGCTTCGCAGAATCGCTTTTGTGCAGAAAACACTAACACTTGTTCAGAACGAAAGAAAGCACAGAGCCCCAGATTTTATGTTGTCCTGGAGAGCTTGCAGAGCACTGGGGAAAGGCAGGCAGAGAATTCCCTGCTAGCACCTTCTCTGTGCCTGGGAAGCAGAAGTGTTCACATTGCTTCGCAGAATCGCTTTTGTGCAGAAAACACTAACACTTGTTCAGAACGAAAGAAAGCACAGAGCCCCAGATTTGCTGTTGTGCTGGAGAGCTTGCAGAGCACTGGGGAAAGGCAGGCAGAGAATTCCCTGCTAGCACCTTCTCTGTGCCTGGGAAGCAGAAGTGTTCACATTGCTTCGCAGAATCGCTTTTGTGCAGAAAACACTAACACTTGTTCAGAACGAAAGAAAGCACAGAGCCCCAGATTCTATGTTGTCCTGGAGAGCTTGCAGAGCACTGGGGAAAGGCAGGCAGAGAATTCCCTGCTAGCACCTTCTCTCTGCGCGGGAATGAGAAGTGTTCACATTGCTTCGCAGAATCGCTTTTGTGCAGAAAACACTAACACTTGTTCAGAACGAAAGAAAGCACAGAGCCCCATATTTGCTGTTGTCCTGTAGAGCTTGCAGAGCACTGGGGAAAGGCAGGCAGAGAATTCCCTGCTAGCACCTTCTCTGTGCCTGGGAAGCAGAAGTGTTCACATTGCTTCGCAGAATCGCTTTTGTGCAGAAAACACTAACACTTGTTCAGAACGAAAGAAAGCACAGAGCCCCAGATTTGCTGTTGTGCTGGAGAGCTTGCAGAGCACTGGGGAAAGGCAGGCAGAGAATTCCCTGCTAGCACCTTCTCTGTGCCTGGGAAGCAGAAGTGTTCACATTGCTTCGCAGAATCGCTTTTGTGCAGAAAACACTAACACTTGTTCAGAACGAAAGAAAGCACAGAGCCCCAGATTTGCTGTTGTCCTGGAGAGCTTGCAGAGCACTGGGGAAAGGCAGGCAGAGAATTCCCTGCTAGCACCTTCTCTGTGCCTGGGAAGCAAAAGTGTTCACATTGCTTCGCAGAAGCTCTTTTGTGCAGAAAACACTAACACTTGTTCAGAACGAAAGAAAGCACAGAGCCCCAGATTTTATGTTGTGCTGGAGAGCTTGCAGAGCACTGGGGAAAGGCAGGCAGAGAATTCCCTGCTAGCACCTTCTCTGTGCCTGGGAAGCAGAAGTGTTCACATTGCTTCGCAGAATCGCTTTTGTGCAGAAAACACTAACACTTGTTCAGAACGAAAGAAAGCACAGAGCCCCAGATTTTATGTTGTCCTGGAGAGCTTGCAGAGCACTGGGGAAAGGCAGGCAGAGAATTCCCTGCTAGCACCTTCTCTCTGCGCGGGAATGAGAAGTGTTCACATTGTTTCGCAGAATCGCTTTTGTGCAGAAAACACTAACACTTGTTCAGAACGAAAGAAAGCACAGAGCCCCAGATTTTATGTTGTCCTGGAGAGCTTGCAGAGCACTGGGGAAAGCAGGCAGAGAATTCCCTGCTAGCACCTTCTCTGTGGGCGGGAAGGCAAAGTGTTCACATTTCCTCGCAGAATCGCTTTTGTGCAGAAAACACTAACACTTGTTCAGAACGAAAGAAAGCACAGAGCCCCAGATTTGCTGTTGTCCTGGAGAGCTTGCAGAGCACTGGGGAAAGGCAGGCAGAGAATTCCCTGCTAGCACCTTCTCTGTGCCTGGGAAGCAGAAGTGTTCACATTGCTTCGCAGAATCGCTTTTGTGCAGAAAACACTAACACTTGTTCAGAACGAAAGAAAGCACAGAGCCCCAGATTTTATGTTGTCCTGGAGAGCTTGCAGAGCACTGGGGAAAGGCAGGCAGAGAATTCCCTGCTAGCACCTTCTCTGTGCCTGGGAAGCAGAAGTGTTCACATTGCTTCGCAGAATCGCTTTTGTGCAGAAAACACTAACACTTGTTCAGAACGAAAGAAAGCACAGAGCCCCAGATTTGCTGTTGTCCTGGAGAGCTTGCAGAGCACTGGGGAAAGGCAGGCAGAGAATTCCCTGCTAGCACCTTCTCTGTGCGCGGGAATGAGAAGTGTTCACATTGCTTCGCAGAATCGCTTTTGTGCAGAAAACACTAACACTTGTTCAGAACGAAAGAAAGCACAGAGCCCCATATTTGCTGTTGTCCTGTAGAGCTTGCAGAGCACTGGGGAAAGGCAGGCAGAGAATTCCCTGCTAGCACCTTCTCTGTGCCTGGGAAGCAGAAGTGTTCACATTGCTTCGCAGAATCGCTTTTGTGCAGAAAACACTAACACTTGTTCAGAACGAAAGAAAGCACAGAGCCCCAGATTTTATGTTGTCCTGGAGAGCTTGCAGAGCACTGGGGAAAGGCAGGCAGAGAATTCCCTGCTAGCACCTTCTCGGTGCCTGGGAAGAAGAAGTGTTCACATTGCTTCGCAGAATCGCTTTTGTGCAGAAAACACTAACACTTGTTCAGGACGAAAGAAAGCACAGAGCCCCAGATTTTATGCTGTCCTGGAGAGCTTGCAGAGCACTGGGGAAAGGCAGGCAGAGAACTCCCTGCTAGCACCGTCTCTGTGCGCGGGAAGGCAAAGTGTTCACATTTCCTCGCAGAATCGCTTTTGTGCAGAAAACACTAACACTTGTTCAGAACGAAAGAAAGCACAGAGCCCCAGATTTTATGTTGTCCTGGAGAGCTTGCAGAGCACTGGGGAAAGGCAGGCAGAGAATTCCCTGCTAGCACCTTCTCTGTGCCTGGGAAGAAGAAGTGTTCACATTGCTTCGCAGAATCGCTTTTGTGCAGAAAACACTAACACTTGTTCAGAACGAAAGAAAGCACAGAGCCCCAGATTTGCTGTTGTGCTGGAGAGCTTGCAGAGCACTGGGGAAAGGCAGGCAGAGAACTCCCTGCTAGCACCGTCTCTGTGCGCGGGAAGGCAAAGTGTTCACATTTCCTCGCAGAATCGCTTTTGTGCAGAAAACACTAACACTTGTTCAGAACGAAAGAAAGCACAGAGCCCCACATTTTATGTTGTCCTGGAGAGCTTGCAGAGCACTGGGGAAAGGCAGGCAGAGAATTCCCTGCTAGCACCTTCTCTGTGCGCGGGAATGAGAAGTGTTCACATTGCTTCGCAGAATCGCTTTTGTGCAGAAAACACTAACACTTGTTCAGAACGAAAGAAAGCACAGAGCCCCAGATTTTATGTTGTCCTGGAGAGCTTGCAGAGCACTGGGGAAAGCAGGCAGAGAATTCCCTGCTAGCACCTTCTCTGTGGGCGGGAAGGCAAAGTGTTCACATTTCCTCGCAGAATCGCTTTTGTGCAGAAAACACTAACACTTGTTCAGAACGAAAGAAAGCACAGAGCCCCAGATTCTATGTTGTCCTGGAGAGCTTGCAGAGCACTGGGGAAAGGCAGGCAGAGAATTCCCTGCTAGCACCTTCTCTCTGCGCGGGAATGAGAAGTGTTCACATTGCTTCGCAGAATCGCTTTTGTGCAGAAAACACTAACACTTGTTCAGAACGAAAGAAAGCACAGAGCCCCATATTTGCTGTTGTCCTGTAGAGCTTGCAGAGCACTGGGGAAAGGCAGGCAGAGAATTCCCTGCTAGCACCTTCTCTGTGCCTGGGAAGCAGAAGTGTTCACATTGCTTCGCAGAATCGCTTTTGTGCAGAAAACACTAACACTTGTTCAGAACGAAAGAAAGCACAGAGCCCCAGATTTTATGTTGTCCTGGAGAGCTTGCAGAGCACTGGGGAAAGGCAGGCAGAGAATTCCCTGCTAGCACCTTCTCTGTGCCTGGGAAGCAGAAGTGTTCACATTGCTTCGCAGAATCGCTTTTGTGCAGAAAACACTAACACTTGTTCAGAACGAAAGAAAGCACAGAGCCCCAGATTTGCTGTTGTGCTGGAGAGCTTGCAGAGCACTGGGGAAAGGCAGGCAGAGAATTCCCTGCTAGCACCTTCTCTGTGCCTGGGAAGCAGAAGTGTTCACATTGCTTCGCAGAATCGCTTTTGTGCAGAAAACACTAACACTTGTTCAGAACGAAAGAAAGCACAGAGCCCCAGATTTTATGTTGTGCTGGAGAGCTTGCAGAGCACTGGGGAAAGGCAGGCAGAGAATTCCCTGCTAGCACCTTCTCTGTGCCTGGGAAGCAGAAGTGTTCACATTGCTTCGCAGAATCGCTTTTGTGCAGAAAACACTAACACTTGTTCAGAACGAAAGAAAGCACAGAGCCCCAGATTTTATGTTGTCCTGGAGAGCTTGCAGAGCACTGGGGAAAGCAGGCAGAGAATTCCCTGCTAGCACCTTCTCTGTGCCTGGGAAGAAGAAGTGTTCACATTGCTTCGCAGAATCGCTTTTGTGCAGAAAACACTAACACTTGTTCAGAACGAAAGAAAGCACAGAGCCCCAGATTTGCTGTTGTCCTGGAGAGCTTGCAGAGCACTGGGGAAAGGCAGGCAGAGAATTCCCTGCTAGCACCTTCTCTGTGCCTGGGAAGCAGAAGTGTTCACATTGCTTCGCAGAATCGCTTTTGTGCAGAAAACACTAACACTTGTTCAGAACGAAAGAAAGCACAGAGCCCCAGATTTTATGTTGTCCTGGAGAGCTTGCAGAGCACTGGGGAAAGGCAGGCAGAGAATTCCCTGCTAGCACCTTCTCTGTGCCTGGGAAGCAGAAGTGTTCACATTGCTTCGCAGAATCGCTTTTGTGCAGAAAACACTAACACTTGTTCAGAACGAAAGAAAGCACAGAGCCCCAGAATTTATGTTGTCCTGGAGAGCTTGCAGAGCACTGGGGAAAGGCAGGCAGAGAATTCCCTGCTAGCACCTTCTCTGTGCCTGGGAAGCAGAAGTGTTCACATTGCTTCGCAGAATCGCTTTTGTGCAGAAAACACTAACACTTGTTCAGAACGAAAGAAAGCACAGAGCCCCAGATTCTATGTTGTCCTGGAGAGCTTGCAGAGCACTGGGGAAAGGCAGGCAGAGAATTCCCTGCTAGCACCTTCTCTCTGCGCGGGAATGAGAAGTGTTCACATTGCTTCGCAGAATCGCTTTTGTGCAGAAAACACTAACACTTGTTCAGAACGAAAGAAAGCACAGAGCCCCATATTTGCTGTTGTCCTGTAGAGCTTGCAGAGCACTGGGGAAAGGCAGGCAGAGAATTCCCTGCTAGCACCTTCTCTGTGCCTGGGAAGCAGAAGTGTTCACATTGCTTCGCAGAATCGCTTTTGTGCAGAAAACACTAACACTTGTTCAGAACGAAAGAAAGCACAGAGCCCCAGATTTGCTGTTGTGCTGGAGAGCTTGCAGAGCACTGGGGAAAGGCAGGCAGAGAATTCCCTGCTAGCACCTTCTCTGTGCCTGGGAAGCAGAAGTGTTCACATTGCTTCGCAGAATCGCTTTTGTGCAGAAAACACTAACACTTGTTCAGAACGAAAGAAAGCATAGAGCCCCAGATTTGCTGTTACCCTGGAGAGCTTGCAGAGCACTGGGGAAAGGCAGGCAGAGAATTCCCTGCTAGCACCTTCTCTGTGCGCGGGAAGGCAAAGTGTTCACATTTCCTCGCAGAATCGCTTTTGTGCAGAAAACACTAACACTTGTTCAGAACGAAAGAAAGCACAGAGCCCCAGATTTTATGTTGTCCTGGAGAGCTTGCAGAGCACTGGGGAAAGGCAGGCAGAGAATTCCCTGCTAGCACCTTCTCGGTGCCTGGGAAGAAGAAGTGTTCACATTGCTTCGCAGAATCGCTTTTGTGCAGAAAACACTAACACTTGTTCAGAACGAAAGAAAGCACAGAGCCCCAGATTTTATGTTGTCCTGGAGAGCTTGCAGAGCACTGGGGAAAGGCAGGCAGAGAATTCCCTGCTAGCACCTTCTCTGTGCCTGGGAAGAAGAAGTGTTCACATTGCTTCGCAGAATCGCTTTTGTGCAGAAAACACTAACACTTGTTCAGAACGAAAGAAAGCACAGAGCCCCAGATTTGCTGTTGTCCTGGAGAGCTTGCAGAGCACTGGGGAAAGGCAGGCAGAGAATTCCCTGCTAGCACCTTCTCTGTGCCTGGGAAGCAGAAGTGTTCACATTGCTTCGCAGAATCGCTTTTGTGCAGAAAACACTAACACTTGTTCAGAACGAAAGAAAGCACAGAGCCCCAGATTTTATGTTGTCCTGGAGAGCTTGCAGAGCACTGGGGAAAGGCAGGCAGAGAATTCCCTGCTAGCACCTTCTCTGTGCGCGGGAAGGCAAAGTGTTCACATTTCCTCGCAGAATCGCTTTTGTGCAGAAAACACTAACACTTGTTCAGAACGAAAGAAAGCACAGAGCCCCAGATTCTATGTTGTCCTGGAGAGCTTGCAGAGCACTGGGGAAAGGCAGGCAGAGAATTCCCTGCTAGCACCTTCTCTCTGCGCGGGAATGAGAAGTGTTCACATTGCTTCGCAGAATCGCTTTTGTGCAGAAAACACTAACACTTGTTCAGAACGAAAGAAAGCACAGAGCCCCATATTTGCTGTTGTCCTGTAGAGCTTGCAGAGCACTGGGGAAAGGCAGGCAGAGAATTCCCTGCTAGCACCTTCTCTGTGCCTGGGAAGCAGAAGTGTTCACATTGCTTCGCAGAATCGCTTTTGTGCAGAAAACACTAACACTTGTTCAGAACGAAAGAAAGCACAGAGCCCCAGATTTTATGTTGTCCTGGAGAGCTTGCAGAGCACTGGGGAAAGGCAGGCAGAGAATTCCCTGCTAGCACCTTCTCTGTGCCTGGGAAGCAGAAGTGTTCACATTGCTTCGCAGAATCGCTTTTGTGCAGAAAACACTAACACTTGTTCAGAACGAAAGAAAGCACAGAGCCCCAGATTTGCTGTTGTCCTGGAGAGCTTGCAGAGCACTGGGGAAAGGCAGGCAGAGAATTCCCTGCTAGCACCTTCTCTGTGCCTGGGAAGCAGAAGTGTTCACATTGCTTCGCAGAATCGCTTTTGTGCAGAAAACACTAACACTTGTTCAGAACGAAAGAAAGCACAGAGCCCCAGATTTTATGTTGTGCTGGAGAGCTTGCAGAGCACTGGGGAAAGACAGGCAGAGAATTCCCTGCTAGCACCTTCTCTGTGCCTGGGAAGCAGAAGTGTTCACATTGCTTCGCAGAATCGCTTTTGTGCAGAAAACACTAACACTTGTTCAGAACGAAAGAAAGCACAGAGCCCCAGATTTTATGTTGTCCTGGAGAGCTTGCAGAGCACTGGGGAAAGCAGGCAGAGAATTCCCTGCTAGCACCTTCTCTGTGGGCGGGAAGGCAAAGTGTTCACATTTCCTCGCAGAATCGCTTTTGTGCAGAAAACACTAACACTTGTTCAGAACGAAAGAAAGCACAGAGCCCCAGATTTGCTGTTGTCCTGGAGAGCTTGCAGAGCACTGGGGAAAGGCAGGCAGAGAATTCCCTGCTAGCACCTTCTCTGTGCCTGGGAAGCAGAAGTGTTCACATTGCTTCGCAGAATCGCTTTTGTGCAGAAAACACTAACACTTGTTCAGAACGAAAGAAAGCACAGAGCCCCAGATTTTATGTTGTCCTGGAGAGCTTGCAGAGCACTGGGGAAAGGCAGGCAGAGAATTCCCTGCTAGCACCTTCTCTGTGCGCGGGAAGGCAAAGTGTTCACATTTCCTCGCAGAATCGCTTTTGTGCAGAAAACACTAACACTTGTTCAGAACGAAAGAAAGCACAGAGCCCCAGATTTTATGTTGTCCTGGAGAGCTTGCAGAGCACTGGGGAAAGGCAGGCAGAGATTTCCCTGCTAGCACCTTCTCGGTGCCTGGGAAGAAGAAGTGTTCACATTGCTTCGCAGAATCGCTTTTGTGCAGAAAACACTAACACTTGTTCAGAACGAAAGAAAGCACAGAGCCCCAGATTTGCTGTTGTCCTGGAGAGCTTGCAGAGCACTGGGGAAAGGCAGGCAGAGAATTCCCTGCTAGCACCTTCTCTGTGCCTGGGAAGCAGAAGTGTTCACATTGCTTCGCAGAATCGCTTTTGTGCAGAAAACACTAACACTTGTTCAGAACGAAAGAAAGCACAGAGCCCCAGAATTTATGTTGTCCTGGAGAGCTTGCAGAGCACTGGGGAAAGGCAGGCAGAGAATTCCCTGCTAGCACCTTCTCTGTGCCTGGGAAGCAGAAGTGTTCACATTGCTTCGCAGAATCGCTTTTGTGCAGAAAACACTAACACTTGTTCAGAACGAAAGAAAGCACAGAGCCCCAGATTCTATGTTGTCCTGGAGAGCTTGCAGAGCACTGGGGAAAGGCAGGCAGAGAATTCCCTGCTAGCACCTTCTCTCTGCGCGGGAATGAGAAGTGTTCACATTGCTTCGCAGAATCGCTTTTGTGCAGAAAACACTAACACTTGTTCAGAACGAAAGAAAGCACAGAGCCCCATATTTGCTGTTGTCCTGTAGAGCTTGCAGAGCACTGGGGAAAGGCAGGCAGAGAATTCCCTGCTAGCACCTTCTCTGTGCCTGGGAAGCAGAAGTGTTCACATTGCTTCGCAGAATCGCTTTTGTGCAGAAAACACTAACACTTGTTCAGAACGAAAGAAAGCACAGAGCCCCAGATTTGCTGTTGTGCTGGAGAGCTTGCAGAGCACTGGGGAAAGGCAGGCAGAGAATTCCCTGCTAGCACCTTCTCTGTGCCTAGGAAGCAGAAGTGTTCACATTGCTTCGCAGAATCGCTTTTGTGCAGAAAACACTAACACTTGTTCAGAACGAAAGAAAGCATAGAGCCCCAGATTTGCTGTTACCCTGGAGAGCTTGCAGAGCACTGGGGAAAGGCAGGCAGAGAATTCCCTGCTAGCACCTTCTCTGTGCGCGGGAAGGCAAAGTGTTCACATTTCCTCGCAGAATCGCTTTTGTGCAGAAAACACTAACACTTGTTCAGAACGAAAGAAAGCACAGAGCCCCAGATTTTATGTTGTCCTGGAGAGCTTGCAGAGCACTGGGGAAAGGCAGGCAGAGAATTCCCTGCTAGCACCTTCTCGGTGCCTGGGAAGAAGAAGTGTTCACATTGCTTCGCAGAATCGCTTTTGTGCAGAAAACACTAACACTTGTTCAGAACGAAAGAAAGCACAGAGCCCCAGATTTTATGTTGTCCTGGAGAGCTTGCAGAGCACTGGGGAAAGGCAGGCAGAGAATTCCCTGCTAGCACCTTCTCTGTGCCTGGGAAGAAGAAGTGTTCACATTGCTTCGCAGAATCGCTTTTGTGCAGAAAACACTAACACTTGTTCAGAACGAAAGAAAGCACAGAGCCCCAGATTTGCTGTTGTCCTGGAGAGCTTGCAGAGCACTGGGGAAAGGCAGGCAGAGAATTCCCTGCTAGCACCTTCTCTGTGCCTGGGAAGCAGAAGTGTTCACATTGCTTCGCAGAATCGCTTTTGTGCAGAAAACACTAACACTTGTTCAGAACGAAAGAAAGCACAGAGCCCCAGATTTGCTGTTGTCCTGGAGAGCTTGCAGAGCACTGGGGAAAGGCAGGCAGAGAATTCCCTGCTAGCACCTTCTCTGTGCGCGGGAAGGCAAAGTGTTCACATTTCCTCGCAGAATCGCTTTTGTGCAGAAAACACTAACACTTGTTCAGAACGAAAGAAAGCACAGAGCCCCAGATTTTATGTTGTCCTGGAGAGCTTGCAGAGCACTGGGGAAAGGCAGGCAGAGAACTCCCTGCTAGCACCGTCTCTGTGCGCGGGAAGGCAAAGTGTTCACATTTCCTCGCAGAATCGCTTTTGTGCAGAAAACACTAACACTTGTTCAGAACGAAAGAAAGCACAGAGCCCCAGATTTTATGTTGTCCTGGAGAGCTTGCAGAGCACTGGGGAAAGGCAGGCAGAGAATTCCCTGCTAGCACCTTCTCTCTGCGCGGGAATGAGAAGTGTTCACATTGCTTCGCAGAATCGCTTTTGTGCAGAAAACACTAACACTTGTTCAGAACGAAAGAAAGCACAGAGCCCCATATTTGCTGTTGTCCTGTAGAGCTTGCAGAGCACTGGGGAAAGGCAGGCAGAGAATTCCCTGCTAGCACCTTCTCTGTGCCTGGGAAGCAGAAGTGTTCACATTGCTTCGCAGAATCGCTTTTGTGCAGAAAACACTAACACTTGTTCAGAACGAAAGAAAGCACAGAGCCCCAGATTTGCTGTTGTGCTGGAGAGCTTGCAGAGCACTGGGGAAAGGCAGGCAGAGAATTCCCTGCTAGCACCTTCTCTGTGCCTGGGAAGCAGAAGTGTTCACATTGCTTCGCAGAATCGCTTTTGTGCAGAAAACACTAACACTTGTTCAGAACGAAAGAAAGCATAGAGCCCCAGATTTGCTGTTACCCTGGAGAGCTTGCAGAGCACTGGGGAAAGGCAGGCAGAGAATTCCCTGCTAGCACCTTCTCTGTGCGCGGGAAGGCAAAGTGTTCACATTTCCTCGCAGAATCGCTTTTGTGCAGAAAACACTAACACTTGTTCAGAACGAAAGAAAGCACAGAGCCCCAGATTTTATGTTGTCCTGGAGAGCTTGCAGAGCACTGGGGAAAGGCAGGCAGAGAATTCCCTGCTAGCACCTTCTCGGTGCCTGGGAAGAAGAAGTGTTCACATTGCTTCGCAGAATCGCTTTTGTGCAGAAAACACTAACACTTGTTCAGAACGAAAGAAAGCACAGAGCCCCAGATTTTATGTTGTCCTGGAGAGCTTGCAGAGCACTGGGGAAAGGCAGGCAGAGAATTCCCTGCTAGCACCTTCTCTGTGCCTGGGAAGAAGAAGTGTTCACATTGCTTCGCAGAATCGCTTTTGTGCAGAAAACACTAACACTTGTTCAGAACGAAAGAAAGCACAGAGCCCCAGATTTGCTGTTGTCCTGGAGAGCTTGCAGAGCACTGGGGAAAGGCAGGCAGAGAATTCCCTGCTAGCACCTTCTCTGTGCCTGGGAAGCAGAAGTGTTCACATTGCTTCGCAGAATCGCTTTTGTGCAGAAAACACTAACACTTGTTCAGAACGAAAGAAAGCACAGAGCCCCAGATTTTATGTTGTCCTGGAGAGCTTGCAGAGCACTGGGGAAAGGCAGGCAGAGAATTCCCTGCTAGCACCTTCTCTGTGCGCGGGAAGGCAAAGTGTTCACATTTCCTCGCAGAATCGCTTTTGTGCAGAAAACACTAACACTTGTTCAGAACGAAAGAAAGCACAGAGCCCCAGATTCTATGTTGTCCTGGAGAGCTTGCAGAGCACTGGGGAAAGGCAGGCAGAGAATTCCCTGCTAGCACCTTCTCTCTGCGCGGGAATGAGAAGTGTTCACATTGCTTCGCAGAATCGCTTTTGTGCAGAAAACACTAACACTTGTTCAGAACGAAAGAAAGCACAGAGCCCCATATTTGCTGTTGTCCTGTAGAGCTTGCAGAGCACTGGGGAAAGGCAGGCAGAGAATTCCCTGCTAGCACCTTCTCTGTGCCTGGGAAGCAGAAGTGTTCACATTGCTTCGCAGAATCGCTTTTGTGCAGAAAACACTAACACTTGTTCAGAACGAAAGAAAGCACAGAGCCCCAGATTTTATGTTGTCCTGGAGAGCTTGCAGAGCACTGGGGAAAGGCAGGCAGAGAATTCCCTGCTAGCACCTTCTCTGTGCCTGGGAAGCAGAAGTGTTCACATTGCTTCGCAGAATCGCTTTTGTGCAGAAAACACTAACACTTGTTCAGAACGAAAGAAAGCACAGAGCCCCAGATTTGCTGTTGTCCTGGAGAGCTTGCAGAGCACTGGGGAAAGGCAGGCAGAGAATTCCCTGCTAGCACCTTCTCTGTGCCTGGGAAGCAGAAGTGTTCACATTGCTTCGCAGAATCGCTTTTGTGCAGAAAACACTAACACTTGTTCAGAACGAAAGAAAGCACAGAGCCCCAGATTTTATGTTGTGCTGGAGAGCTTGCAGAGCACTGGGGAAAGACAGGCAGAGAATTCCCTGCTAGCACCTTCTCTGTGCCTGGGAAGCAGAAGTGTTCACATTGCTTCGCAGAATCGCTTTTGTGCAGAAAACACTAACACTTGTTCAGAACGAAAGAAAGCACAGAGCCCCAGATTTTATGTTGTCCTGGAGAGCTTGCAGAGCACTGGGGAAAGCAGGCAGAGAATTCCCTGCTAGCACCTTCTCTGTGGGCGGGAAGGCAAAGTGTTCACATTTCCTCGCAGAATCGCTTTTGTGCAGAAAACACTAACACTTGTTCAGAACGAAAGAAAGCACAGAGCCCCAGATTTGCTGTTGTCCTGGAGAGCTTGCAGAGCACTGGGGAAAGGCAGGCAGAGAATTCCCTGCTAGCACCTTCTCTGTGCCTGGGAAGCAGAAGTGTTCACATTGCTTCGCAGAATCGCTTTTGTGCAGAAAACACTAACACTTGTTCAGAACGAAAGAAAGCACAGAGCCCCAGATTTTATGTTGTCCTGGAGAGCTTGCAGAGCACTGGGGAAAGGCAGGCAGAGAATTCCCTGCTAGCACCTTCTCTGTGCGCGGGAAGGCAAAGTGTTCACATTTCCTCGCAGAATCGCTTTTGTGCAGAAAACACTAACACTTGTTCAGAACGAAAGAAAGCACAGAGCCCCAGATTTTATGTTGTCCTGGAGAGCTTGCAGAGCACTGGGGAAAGGCAGGCAGAGATTTCCCTGCTAGCACCTTCTCGGTGCCTGGGAAGAAGAAGTGTTCACATTGCTTCGCAGAATCGCTTTTGTGCAGAAAACACTAACACTTGTTCAGAACGAAAGAAAGCACAGAGCCCCAGATTTGCTGTTGTCCTGGAGAGCTTGCAGAGCACTGGGGAAAGGCAGGCAGAGAATTCCCTGCTAGCACCTTCTCTGTGCCTGGGAAGCAGAAGTGTTCACATTGCTTCGCAGAATCGCTTTTGTGCAGAAAACACTAACACTTGTTCAGAACGAAAGAAAGCACAGAGCCCCAGAATTTATGTTGTCCTGGAGAGCTTGCAGAGCACTGGGGAAAGGCAGGCAGAGAATTCCCTGCTAGCACCTTCTCTGTGCCTGGGAAGCAGAAGTGTTCACATTGCTTCGCAGAATCGCTTTTGTGCAGAAAACACTAACACTTGTTCAGAACGAAAGAAAGCACAGAGCCCCAGATTCTATGTTGTCCTGGAGAGCTTGCAGAGCACTGGGGAAAGGCAGGCAGAGAATTCCCTGCTAGCACCTTCTCTCTGCGCGGGAATGAGAAGTGTTCACATTGCTTCGCAGAATCGCTTTTGTGCAGAAAACACTAACACTTGTTCAGAACGAAAGAAAGCACAGAGCCCCATATTTGCTGTTGTCCTGTAGAGCTTGCAGAGCACTGGGGAAAGGCAGGCAGAGAATTCCCTGCTAGCACCTTCTCTGTGCCTGGGAAGCAGAAGTGTTCACATTGCTTCGCAGAATCGCTTTTGTGCAGAAAACACTAACACTTGTTCAGAACGAAAGAAAGCACAGAGCCCCAGATTTGCTGTTGTGCTGGAGAGCTTGCAGAGCACTGGGGAAAGGCAGGCAGAGAATTCCCTGCTAGCACCTTCTCTGTGCCTGGGAAGCAGAAGTGTTCACATTGCTTCGCAGAATCGCTTTTGTGCAGAAAACACTAACACTTGTTCAGAACGAAAGAAAGCATAGAGCCCCAGATTTGCTGTTACCCTGGAGAGCTTGCAGAGCACTGGGGAAAGGCAGGCAGAGAATTCCCTGCTAGCACCTTCTCTGTGCGCGGGAAGGCAAAGTGTTCACATTTCCTCGCAGAATCGCTTTTGTGCAGAAAACACTAACACTTGTTCAGAACGAAAGAAAGCACAGAGCCCCAGATTTTATGTTGTCCTGGAGAGCTTGCAGAGCACTGGGGAAAGGCAGGCAGAGAATTCCCTGCTAGCACCTTCTCGGTGCCTGGGAAGAAGAAGTGTTCACATTGCTTCGCAGAATCGCTTTTGTGCAGAAAACACTAACACTTGTTCAGAACGAAAGAAAGCACAGAGCCCCAGATTTTATGTTGTCCTGGAGAGCTTGCAGAGCACTGGGGAAAGGCAGGCAGAGAATTCCCTGCTAGCACCTTCTCTGTGCCTGGGAAGAAGAAGTGTTCACATTGCTTCGCAGAATCGCTTTTGTGCAGAAAACACTAACACTTGTTCAGAACGAAAGAAAGCACAGAGCCCCAGATTTGCTGTTGTCCTGGAGAGCTTGCAGAGCACTGGGGAAAGGCAGGCAGAGAATTCCCTGCTAGCACCTTCTCTGTGCCTGGGAAGCAGAAGTGTTCACATTGCTTCGCAGAATCGCTTTTGTGCAGAAAACACTAACACTTGTTCAGAACGAAAGAAAGCACAGAGCCCCAGATTTTATGTTGTCCTGGAGAGCTTGCAGAGCACTGGGGAAAGGCAGGCAGAGAATTCCCTGCTAGCACCTTCTCTGTGCGCGGGAAGGCAAAGTGTTCACATTTCCTCGCAGAATCGCTTTTGTGCAGAAAACACTAACACTTGTTCAGAACGAAAGAAAGCACAGAGCCCCAGATTTTATGTTGTCCTGGAGAGCTTGCAGAGCACTGGGGAAAGGCAGGCAGAGAACTCCCTGCTAGCACCGTCTCTGTGCGCGGGAAGGCAAAGTGTTCACATTTCCTCGCAGAATCGCTTTTGTGCAGAAAACACTAACACTTGTTCAGAACGAAAGAAAGCACAGAGCCCCAGATTTGCTGTTGTCCTGGAGAGCTTGCAGAGCACTGGGGAAAGGCAGGCAGAGAATTCCCTGCTAGCACCTTCTCTGTGCCTGGGAAGCAGAAGTGTTCACATTGCTTCGCAGAATCGCTTTTGTGCAGAAAACACTAACACTTGTTCAGAACGAAAGAAAGCACAGAGACCCAGATTCTATGTTGTCCTGGAGAGCTTGCAGAGCACTGGGGAAAGGCAGGCAGAGAATTTCCTGCTAGCACCTTCTCTGTGCGCGGGAAGGCAAAGTGTTCACATTTCCTCGCAGAATCGCTTTTGTGCAGAAAACACTAACACTTGTTCAGAACGAAAGAAAGCACAGAGCCCCAGATTTTATGTTGTCCTGGAGAGCTTGCAGAGCACTGGGGAAAGGCAGGCAGAGATTTCCCTGCTAGCACCTTCTCGGTGCCTGGGAAGAAGAAGTGTTCACATTGCTTCGCAGAATCGCTTTTGTGCAGAAAACACTAACACTTGTTCAGAACGAAAGAAAGCACAGAGCCCCAGATTTGCTGTTGTCCTGGAGAGCTTGCAGAGCACTGGGGAAAGGCAGGCAGAGAATTCCCTGCTAGCACCTTCTCTGTGCCTGGGAAGCAGAAGTGTTCACATTGCTTCGCAGAATCGCTTTTGTGCAGAAAACACTAACACTTGTTCAGAACGAAAGAAAGCACAGAGCCCCAGATTTTATGTTGTCCTGGAGAGCTTGCAGAGCACTGGGGAAAGGCAGGCAGAGAATTCCCTGCTAGCACCTTCTCTGTGCCTGGGAAGCAGAAGTGTTCACATTGCTTCGCAGAATCGCTTTTGTGCAGAAAACACTAACACTTGTTCAGAACGAAAGAAAGCACAGAGCCCCAGATTCTATGTTGTCCTGGAGAGCTTGCAGAGCACTGGGGAAAGGCAGGCAGAGAATTCCCTGCTAGCACCTTCTCTCTGCGCGGGAATGAGAAGTGTTCACATTGCTTCGCAGAATCGCTTTTGTGCAGAAAACACTAACACTTGTTCAGAACGAAAGAAAGCACAGAGCCCCATATTTGCTGTTGTCCTGTAGAGCTTGCAGAGCACTGGGGAAAGGCAGGCAGAGAATTCCCTGCTAGCACCTTCTCTGTGCCTGGGAAGCAGAAGTGTTCACATTGCTTCGCAGAATCGCTTTTGTGCAGAAAACACTAACACTTGTTCAGAACGAAAGAAAGCACAGAGCCCCACATTTTATGTTGTCCTGGAGAGCTTGCAGAGCACTGGGGAAAGGCAGGCAGAGAATTCCCTGCTAGCACCTTCTCTGTGCCTGGGAAGCAGAAGTGTTCACATTGCTTCGCAGAATCGCTTTTGTGCAGAAAACACTAACACTTGTTCAGAACGAAAGAAAGCACAGAGCCCCAGATTTGCTGTTGTGCTGGAGAGCTTGCAGAGCACTGGGGAAAGGCAGGCAGAGAATTCCCTGCTAGCACCTTCTCTGTGCCTGGGAAGCAGAAGTGTTCACATTGCTTCGCAGAATCGCTTTTGTGCAGAAAACACTAACACTTGTTCAGAACGAAAGAAAGCATAGAGCCCCAGATTTGCTGTTACCCTGGAGAGCTTGCAGAGCACTGGGGAAAGGCAGGCAGAGAATTCCCTGCTAGCACCTTCTCTGTGCGCGGGAAGGCAAAGTGTTCACATTTCCTCGCAGAATCGCTTTTGTGCAGAAAACACTAACACTTGTTCAGAACGAAAGAAAGCACAGAGCCCCAGATTTTATGTTGTCCTGGAGAGCTTGCAGAGCACTGGGGAAAGGCAGGCAGAGAATTCCCTGCTAGCACCTTCTCGGTGCCTGGGAAGAAGAAGTGTTCACATTGCTTCGCAGAATCGCTTTTGTGCAGAAAACACTAACACTTGTTCAGAACGAAAGAAAGCACAGAGCCCCAGATTTGCTGTTGTGCTGGAGAGCTTGCAGAGCACTGGGGAAAGGCAGGCAGAGAATTCCCTGCTAGCACCTTCTCTCTGCGCGGGAATGAGAAGTGTTCACATTGCTTCGCAGAATCGCTTTTGTGCAGAAAACACTAACACTTGTTCAGAACGAAAGAAAGCACAGAGCCCCACATTTTATGTTGTCCTGGAGAGCTTGCAGAGCACTGGGGAAAGGCAGGCAGAGAATTCCCTGCTAGCACCTTCTCTGTGCCTGGGAAGCAGAAGTGTTCACATTGCTTCGCAGAATCGCTTTTGTGCAGAAAACACTAACACTTGTTCAGAACGAAAGAAAGCACAGAGCCCCAGATTTGCTGTTGTCCTGGAGAGCTTGCAGAGCACTGGGGAAAGGCAGGCAGAGAATTCCCTCCTAGCACCTTCTCTGTGCCTGGGAAGCAGAAGTGTTCACATTGCTTCGCAGAATCGCTTTTGTGCAGAAAACACTAACACTTGTTCAGAACGAAAGAAAGCACAGAGCCCCAGATTTGCTGTTGTGCTGGAGAGCTTGCAGAGCACTGGGGAAAGGCAGGCAGAGAATTCCCTGCTAGCACCTTCTCTGTGCCTGGGAAGCAGAAGTGTTCACATTGCTTCGCAGAATCGCTTTTGTGCAGAAAACACTAACACTTGTTCAGAACGAAAGAAAGCACAGAGCCCCAGATTTGCTGTTGTGCTGGAGAGCTTGCAGAGCACTGGGGAAAGGCAGGCAGAGAATTCCCTGCTAGCACCTTCTCTGTGCCTGGGAAGCAGAAGTGTTCACATTGCTTCGCAGAATCGCTTTTGTGCAGAAAACACTAACACTTGTTCAGAACGAAAGAAAGCACACAGCCCCAGATTTTATGTTGTCCTGGAGAGCTTGCAGAGCACTGGGGAAAGGCAGGCAGAGAATTCCCTGCTAGCACCTTCTCTCTGCGCGGGAATGAGAAGTGTTCACATTGCTTCGCAGAATCGCTTTTGTGCAGAAAACACTAACACTTGTTCAAGGCGAAAGAAAGCACAGAGCCCGAGATTTGCTGTTGTGCTGGAGAGCTTGCAGAGCACTGGGGAAAGGCAGGCAGAGAATTCCCTGCTAGCACCTTCTCTGTGCCTGGGAAGCAGAAGTGTTCACATTGCTTCGCAGAATCGCTTTTGTGCAGAAAACACTAACACTTGTTCAGAACGAAAGAAAGCACAGAGCCCCAGATTTGCTGTTGTCCTGGAGAGCTTGCAGAGCACTGGGGAAAGGCAGGCAGAGAATTCCCTGCTAGCACCTTCTCTGTGCCTGGGAAGCAAAAGTGTTCACATTGCTTCGCAGAAGCTCTTTTGTGCAGAAAACACTAACACTTGTTCAGAACGAAAGAAAGCACAGAGC